>NC_053027.1:127888585-128116512 GCF_003073215.2 Triticum urartu
GAAAGTTTTTATTATACCCATCTTGGATGCCTATCATATTAGGACTAATTTCATAACCAAAGCAAATTACCATGCTGTTCTAAAAGACTCTCAAAATAATACAAGTGAAGCATGAGAGACCAATAATTTCTATAAAATAAAACCACCACCGTGCTCTAAAAAGATATAAGTGAAGCACTAGAGCAAAATTATCTAACTCAAAAGATATAAATGAAGCACATAGAGTATTCTAATAAATTACGATTCATGTGTGTGTCTCCAAAAAGGTGTGTACATAAAGGATGATTGTGCTAAACTAAAAATCAAAGACTCAAATCATACAAGATGCTCTAAGCAAAACACATATCATGTGGTGAATAAAAATATAGCCTCAAGTAAAGTTACCGATAGATGAAGACGAAAGAGGGATGCCTTCCGGGGCATCCCCAAGCTTAGGCTTTTGGTTTTCCTTGAATTTTACCTTGGGGTGCCTTGGGCATCCCCAATCTTAGGCTCTTTCCACTCCTTATTCCAAAATCCATCAAATCTTTACCCAAAAACTTGAAAACTTCACAACACAAAACTCAACAGAAAATCTCATGAACTTCGTTAGTATAAGAAAACAAACCACCACTTTAAGGTACTGTAATGAACTCATTATTTATTTATATTGGTGTTAAAACTACTGTATTCCAACTTCTCTATGGTTCATACCCCCCGATACTAGCCATAGATTCATCAAAATAAGCAAACAACACACGAAAAACAGAATCTGTCAAAAATAGAATAGTCTATAGAAATCTAGAGGTTTCGAATAGTTCTGTAACTCCAAAAATTCTGAAAAATTAGGACGACCTAAATAATTTGTATATTGATATACTGCAGTTGGAATTGGTATTTTATCTCTCCCTGGTAAAAAATGAAAATTATTATCATGAGCACATACTTTCTATTTTTTTCAGCAAGATCAAACAACAATCACCCAAGAAGATCCTAAAGGCTTTACTTGGCACAAACACTAATTAAAACATAAAAACACAATCATAATAGAGGATAGATGATTCATTTATTACTAAACAGAAACAAAAGGCAAGGAACAAAAATAAAATTGGGTTGCCTCCCAACAAGCGCTATCGTTTAACGCCCCTAGCTAGGCATCTATAATTTTAATGATGCTCACATGAAAGATAGCAATTGAAACACGAAGGGAGCATCATGAAGCATATGAAAATCACATCTAAGTCTAACATACTTCCTATGCATAGGCATTATATAAGCAAACAAATTATCAAGACAAGCAAAAACTAGCATATGCAAGGAAGGAGAAAGAAACAATAGCAATCTCAACATAACGAGAGGAAATTTAGCAACATGAAAATTTCTACAACCATATTTTCCTCTCTCATAATAATTACATGTACGATCATGATACATCTCCATCGTATCTACTTTTCCAAAACCTTTTGACCTTGTTTTGGATTCTAACTTGCATGATTTGAATGGAACTAACCCGGACTAACGCTGTTTTCAGCAGAATTGCCATGCTGTTATTTTTGTGCAGAAATAAAAGTTCTCGGAATGACCTGAAACTTCACGGAGAATATTTTTGGAATATATAAAAAATACTGGTGAAAGAATCAATGTCAGGGCGCGCACACCCTGTCCACGAGGGTGGGGGGCGTGCCCACCCCCTGGGGCACGCCCCCCTGTCTCGTGGGCCCCTTGATGCTCCACCGACGTCAACTCCAACTCTATATATTCATGTTCGGGGAGAAAAAAAATCAGAGAGAAGGATTCATCGCATTTTACTATAAGGAGCCCCCGCCAAGCCCTAATCTCTCTCGGGAGGGCTGATCTGGAGTCCGTTCGGGGCTCCGGAGAGGGGAATCCGTCGCCATCGTCATCATCAACCTTCCTCCATCACCAATTTCATGATGCTCACCGCCGTGCGTGAGTAATTCCATCGTAGGCTTGCTGGACGGTGATGGGTTGGATGAGATTTATCATGTAATTTGCTACGTCTTGAGCACTGCGTTGGTTTTCCCCGAAGAGGAAGGGATGATGCAGCAAAGTAGCGTAAGTATTTCCCTCAGTTTTTGAGAACCAAGGTATCAATCCAGTAGGAGGCTACGCGTGAGTCCCTCGTACCTGCACAAAACAAATAAATCCTCGCAACCAACGCGATAAGGGGTTGTCAATCCCTACACGACCACTTACGAGAGTGAGATCTGATAGATATGATAGGATAATATTTTTGGTATTTTTATGATAAAGATGCAAAGTAAAATAAAAGTAAAGTAAAAAGAAAATGAAATAACTAAGTATTGGAAGATTAATATGATGAAGATAGACCCGGGGGCCATAGGTTTCACTAGTGGCTTCTCTCAAGAGCATAAGTATTCTACGGTGGGTGAACGAATTACTGTTGAGCAATTGCCAGAATTGAGCATAGTTATGAGAATATCTAGGTATGATCATGTATATAGGCATCACGTCCGAGACAAGTAGACCGACTCCTGCCTGCATCTACTACTATTACTCCACTCATCGACCGCTATCCAACATGCATCTAGAGTATTAAGTTAATGAAAACAGAGTAACGCCTTAAGCAAGATGACATGATGTAGAGAGATAAACTCATGCAATATGATAAAAAACCCATCTTGTTATCCTCGATGGCAATAATACAATACATGCCTTGCTGCCCCTACTGTCACTGGGAAAGGACACCGCAAGATTGAACCCAAAGCTAAGCACTTCTCCCATTGCAAGAAAGATCAATCTAGTAGGCCAAACCAAACTGATAATTCGAAGAGACTTGCAAAGATAACCAATCATACATAAAAGAATTCAGAGAAGATTCAAATATTGTTCATAGATAGACTTGATCATAAACCCACAATTCATCGGTCTCAACAAACACACCGCAAAAAGAAGATTACATCGAATAGATCTCCACAAGAGAGGGGGAGGACATTGTATTGAGATCCAAAAAGAGAGAAGAAGCCATCTAGCTAATAACTATGGACCCGTAGGTTTGAGGTGAACTACTCACACTTCATCGGAGGGGCTATGGTGATGATGTAGAAGCCCTCCGTGATCGATGCCCCCTCCGACGGAGCTCCGGAACAGGCCCCAAGATGGGATCTTGTGGATGCAGAAAGTTACGGCGGTGGAATTAGGGTTTTGGCTCCGTATCTGATCGTTTGGGGGTACGTAGGTATATATAGGAGGAAGGAGTACGTCGGTGGAGCAACAGGGGGCCCACGAGGGTGGAGGGTGCGCCTGGGGGGTAGGCGCGCCCCCCTACACTACAAAAAAGAGACATCCGTGACATTTTGGGCCGAACAATTTTTTTTCTGTCATACATATGACACTTCTATGACGATATTGTGAAAAAACCTGGTATCATCATAGATGTGGTGGGCTCCTACTTCTATGACAAAAAATCATGACAGAAAATGGGCTTTTCGTCCTGGGCGGGCCGGAGACGCAGCTGCATGACATTCTTTGGGCCCTCCATGACGGAAAAAACCGTGGTAGAAGCGAGGGCGAGGAAAATTTCGGGGAGTTCCCGGTTACGGTGGGAGGTCGGGGGCCGAGCGATGCGCGTTTCTCTCGTACACGTACGCGCGTGTGTGCGAGGCGTTGGCTCTAACTAAACCCGAGCGAGGCGTTGGGCTCTAACTGAACCCGAGTGATTGCACTGCAGGCCACGCGTTACTGAACCCGAGTGATCGATCGATGGCTGTTAACTGAACCCGATCGAGCGATTCCTTCGCTACTGCTGCTAACTGAAGCCGATCGACTGGATAAACAATGAGCGTTGCAGGGGGGTTGGATGAACAATGAGCGGTGGTGTTGCCTCTGGATGAACAGGACCCCATGGTGTGGTGGAGGGCTGGATGAACAGTAGACGGTGGAGGGGTGCCCGTGGAGGGGTGGTTGAACATGACCCCGTGGTGTGGAGGGCTGGATGAACAGTAGACAGTGGAGGGGTCCCCGTGGAGGGGTGGTTGAACAGTAGCCGGTGGAGTAGCGCGCGGTGGAGGCTGGATGAACAGGAGCCCGTGGAGGCTGGAGGAGGTCGACGATGGAGATGAACAGTATCCTGTGGAGTCCCATTTTGCGGTACGCCACACCCCTCCCGATGAACAGGACCCCCGTTTCGATCGTAGGAGGTCCGTTTCATTCGTTTTGCGGTACGCCACACCCTTCTCGATCAACAGGACCCCCGTTTCGACCATAGGAGGTCCGTTTCCTCCGTTTTGCGGTACGGCACACCCCCCGATCAACAGGACCCCCGTTTCAACCATAGGAGGTCGGTTTCCTCCGTTCTGCGGTACGACAGGCCTCGTTTCCATCGCCTGTTCCGTCCAAGCCCTCCCGATGAACACGACCACACATTCCGTTCTGACCCATAGCCGGTTGGCTCCCACGCGTTCCGTTGCCTTCCGATGAACATGACGCATTCCGTTGCCTCCCGATGAACACGACGCATTCTGTTGCCTCCCCATGAACATGACGCATTCCGTTGCCTCCCCATGAACACGACGCATTCCGTTGCCTCCCCATGAACACGACGACGATGCTGTTTCTCTGTTCCGACCGAGCCATGTACACGGACCCTGGCCGTACATATGCACGACTAGGCGTTCGAGACCCCGCCCGTATGTACACATACATGGCCGTATTTTCTTTCTTACACCCTGGCTGTTGTACGTACGTGTACATGCTACGTGTGCGCCTCTACTACGACACGTGTGCGCCTCTACATCGACCGGTATGTACGTACACGTTCGCGACCAGAATGACAACGCTACGTACGCTTCGACCAGGTGGGTCCCGACTGTCAGGCACTTCCTTGCGTGCGAAGATGTAGCTGGTGGGTCCCAACAGTCAGGGGGGTGAATCGTTTTGTTTTTTATTTGCCCGGACGCACTTCCTTGCGTGCGAAGGTGTAGCTGGTGGGTCCCAGCAGTCAGGGGGAAACGTTTTTTCATGAAATACGGTGGCCCGTTCGATGGGTCCCCGCTGTCAAGTGGAGGAATAATTATTTTGCACGTAATAAGGAGGCACTTCCTTGCTGCGGCCGTGGACCCAGCTGTCAGCCTCTCCACGTACAGTCCACGTCCGATGGAAGCCGTTCCTTGACCACGTTAACCACGCCGCACCGAGAGCACCAGGGCGGTGGACAACAGCGAGGCCTAGGAAGGGGACGACGTGGAGCCGGGGAAGACGTGGCAGTGGATGCCCACGCATAGAGGAGTACGAGGGTTCACTGGTTCGCTGCGGTGTGAGGCTGCCGTCGCCGCAAAATAACAGGGGGTGTGGGTGAGTAGAGGGATGGCCTGGCCAGCGGTGGGAGTAGTAGGGGCGGTGAGGCCTCCGCCGCATCGCAGCCGGCCACGGGAGGCAGGAGCACGTGGCACGACCGATGCTGGTTTGGGCGGCTAGAGCAAGAAGACCAGAGGTTGAAGAAGCACTACGGCCGTTGGATGGACATCGTACGGTCACTGGAGCTAGAATCGTGCATATTGACAAAGTTGACAAAGCCCTCCGTCCCCGTCAACTTAGTAGGCCCACAAGTCAGCCTGCCACTATACTGGGTCCCAGCTAATAGGGGGAGTATTCATTTTTTGTGCGTAATAAGGAGGCACTTCCTTGCGTGCGAAGATATAGCTGGTGGGTCCGAGCTGTCAGTGGCGGTAACGTTTTTTTCGTGAAATATAGAGGCCCTTTCGGTGGGTCCCTGATGTCAGGTGGAGGAATCATTATTTTGCACGTAATAAGGAGGAATTTCCTTGCGTGCGGCCGTGGACCTAGCTGTCAGCCTCTCCACGTACAGTCCACTTCAGATGCATGTCGGTCGTTGACCACGTTGACCAGGCCGCGCCGAGAGCACCAGGGCGGTGGATGACGGCGAGGCCTAGGAAGGGAACGACATGGAGGCAGGGAAGACTCGATAGTTGTTTCCCATGCGGAGGGAAGTACAAATGTACGAGGGTTTACTGGTTTTTCTGCCGTCGCCGGAGAATAACAGCAGGTGTGGGTGAGTAGAGGGATGGCTAGGCCAGCGATGGGAGTACGGTTGGGCGGTGAGGCCTGCGCAACAGCAGAGCCGGCCGCGGGGAGGAGGGAGCAAGCAGTCCCGCCGGCGCTTGTTTGAGCGGCTGGAGCAGGAAGAGCAGAGATAGAAGAAGCACGACGGCCGTTGGATGGCCATCCAACCGTCACTGCTTGTGCGTCAACCTTTTTTTTAGGAAAGCCTCAAATCTGTGGAAAACAACATACAACTCATCTGCCATTATTTCTAATAATTTACATCCCATTTGCTAATTATTAAGGTTTTTTTGGAGCCCATATTCTTTTTCTTAGCATTACAGCCCATATTGTGGCCACGGTTAAAAAATTATACGAAATTTTGCATATTTCGGTGCGGTCCGAACTGTTTTTAATTCCGGAATTTCGACTCACATTCAAACTGATTTTAAAAATAAATGTATATCAATATAAAATCCAACAAATTCTCCATGCATAAAAATTAATGTAATTTAAAATCTTGAAATGAAAAAAAGATATTTGAAACTAATTGCCGGTTTGATGTGTTTTAAAAATGTACATCCCATTTCTCATTACTCATGGGCCATTTTCTCGGCCAACCGAATGAAAGCTCTCCTCGTCTTGAAAGATTTGCAGCCCAATAGGCCTGACAAAGTGACTTACTTGGCAAATCACAAAAAAACTGGGCTGTGGCCATGGACCCAGCTGTCAGCCTCTCCACGTATAGTACTCTTCCGATGGAATGTCGTTGACCACGTTGACCACGCCACGCCGAGAGCACCAAGGCAGTGGATGACGACGAGGCCTAGGAAGAGGATGATGCGGAGCCGGTTAAGACGCGGCAGTGGATGCCCACGCGGAGAGGAGTACGAGGGTTCACTGGTTCGGCTGCGGTGTGAGGCTGCCGTCGCCACAGGGCCTGGCTAGCGGTGGGAGTAGTAGGGGGCGATGAGGCCTCAACTGTATCACAGCCGACCATTGGAGGCAGGAGCAGGCGGTCTCCCCGGCGCTGGTTTGGGCGGCTGGTGCAAGAAGAGCAGCGATTGAAGAAGCAGGAGGATCGTTCGATTCAAATCCAACGGTTACTGCTGCTAGAATCGTTTGTTGACTAAGTTGACAAGCCCTGCGTACGCGTCAACTTAGTAGGCCCACAGGTCAGCCTCCCAAACGGTGCGCCCCAGATGTCAGTGGGAGGAATCATTTTTTTCGCGTAATAAGGAGGCAATTGATTGCGTGCGGCCAGGCCAGCGGAGGGAGTAGGGTGGGCTGGGGAAGCCTGCGCGGCATCACAGCGGGCAACAAGAGGAGGGAGCAGGCAGTCCCACTGGCGCTAGTTTAGGCGGTTGGAGCAGGAAGATCAGAGATTGAAGAAGCACGTCGGCCGTTGGATGGACATCCAATAGTCACTGCTGCTAGAATCGCGTGTTCACTGACAAAGCCTTGCATAAACAAGTCAGCCTCGAAATCTGTGACGTGTACAGCCCATTTGCTATTATTTTTATAATTTTTACTCATTTTCTAATTCATATGGAATTTATTGAAGCCCGTTTTCCATTTTTAGAATTGCTGGCCATTTTCTGGTCAGTACCAGGGTCAAAAAATTAACTAAATATGTGGGAAATTTTGAAAATTCACAAATTTTTACCGGGGGACGAAATATTCTTAATCCAAAAATTAATAGCCATACTAAAACAAATTTAAAAATAAATTAGTACTATGTCATGTTAAATCCAATGAAATACTTATAAGATATTAGTGAAGAACAAAAACAAAAAAAGAAACTTATATCCCATTTGCTATAATTTTTTTGGAAATTTCAACCCCTTTTGATATTACTTTTAACAGACATTGACCATACTCTTAAGCCAGGCCGGAATGCATCCCTCCTCGTCTTGAAACATTTGCAGCCCAGTAATTAGGAGAAAACAAATAGGCCTAGCTTGGGTATTCTTCAAAAAGAAATACTGGGCTACCTATTTTCCCAAAGAACTGGTGCATGAGCATTTAGCTTTATTTATTTACTTATTTATGTTTAGGGGACCATGAGCATGTACCTGGGCCGGATTCATGTGAGAGCCTCCCTTCCAGTTAATTATGGGCTTCTCTATTGGGCCTTCATCAGTGGGCTGCATGTTATCAACAAGTGGAAAATGTGTTCCGTACGAAAAATAGTATGCGCTACGTACGGTACGGGGCACTAAAGGATTGAACCATGCAACGACTTCCAAAACATTGTGTTTGTCGTTCTAACAACACATTTATTCAACCAACAGACGAAATATACTACTGATTGTACATTGAAAACAGCAGCAGCAGCAACCAGGGCTGGGGGTGCAACAGAAGCAGTAAGCAGGCCAGAAGAGTGAAGACGCAACTCTCTCTCCCAAACCAAACATCAGCCATCATTACAAAAGGGCTACAAAAAAAGAACAAGTGTATGCATCAAACTAAATAAAGACCCTACTACACCAAGTGTACGCATCTAACTAACTGGCTCAGTTAGATGTTACTATTTATTAAGCTGTGGAGATTGGCTGACGGCTTGAACCAGATGGGTGCCTGACGGGGGAAACTCCAGCCAGCAGGTCGAAGTCTGATACTTGCGACCCTCTCTCCTACTTTGGGCTGCAGAGCGTGGCGGCACATATCAAGGTATGGTGCATGCAGAGACGCATGGTACGATGTGTACACACAGTTTTGCCTGATGAACGAAACCGCGCTGCCATCATGATCCTTGCCGTCGGTTATCTCCTGGTTAATCGGATAATTCAGTTCGACAAACAGAGAGCGTGTACCAAGGCTACTTACTAGCCTCCAGTCAAAAATTCCTGAAGGCCCAGAGAAGCTGGGATCCTGCTCAAAGACCTTGCAGTGACTGTGATTGTATTCCGCGAAACAACACGTCCGGTACATGCGAATGATCATCAATCTTTCGCCGTCGTCTGATCGAGCCAGGAACCACCTGCAACTGCCATGCCGCTTTTCTTTGAAAGGTTCTGGGATTAGGAAGGGTAGGGACACCAGGCGGCCTACAACATCATATCAAGTTGGAGTCAAATAAAAAAGGGCTCTTGATTTAGTCAATCTTAAGAACAGCATGTTATGAGCATGATATTTTTTCAGCAAATGTTGACAGTAATATAAGCAAGCCATCATGATATCATAGGAAAGTAACATACTGCTGTAACAGCCGTTTGTAGCGATGACTGGAGTAGGCCAGCAATACGTCCAGCCATAGAAGGAGTCGACAACGTAAATGAAGCCCTTGTGTTCAATGGCATCAGAGAACCATGGAGGATGTATGATCCTGCGATGGACGTGCAGATTTATCCACTTACCGCAGTGACCTGTCAGATAGGCGAGACCGCGGTTGAAGAACGCAATTATCCTGAAGTCTTTATAATTCGCAGATCTTGTGGGCACTTGGCAGATTACAACCTTGAGCAAATCAAACTTGGTATCATGTTGGCTACTGTAAGATTTCGAGTATTCTGGGCCGCGGTGCAAAAGCAGTGCAATGTTAATTGAAGGAAGGGGGATCAATCGCTGGGTGTAGACCTCCACGAGCATCCAGCTGCCGCAACCGTCGATGAGCACCATCCAAGACGTGTTCATGCCGACCCAGTACATACCGTTAATGTAGTTGAGGCTGACGGGGATCGGATCGGAGTCAAGGGGGTTGATGCTCGCCACCCTACGATTGTTATAATGCGTGGCACGCCGTTTCTGAAGATCAGGCGGCATCAGCAAGCAAGGAGCTGGCTTAAAAAGCTCCGGCTTGAGGGCTTTGAGTAAACTGTACAGCCCCGACGAGCATGCGGCGAGCGGCATGGTACTGAGATTTTCCACACGCGAAACAATGAGCTTGATTACCTCTGTGGGGAGCGAATTCCAGCCATCTTTCGGCGGATGCTGCTCGATTCTGCCATTGTTAGTGCTTGGGTTTCGGATGAGGGGGGAGGCGCCTTAGCGGGGATGGAAGATTGGACGAGATTATGTGCGGACAAAGATGGAGAAGCGAATATGTGCTGCGGGAAGTGGACAGGTGATGATGACTACAACACGCCACTTGACTTACGAGACACATACCAGCAGCATAGGGTCATGTCGATGCCAGACAACTTGCTTGAGTGATCACAGTACTAGTACTCCCTATAGTGCTATGCCCTAACTTGCTTGAGTAGAGTACTAGAGTAGGACTCTGCTCTACTACTAGCACCGGAGGAGTAGTATATTCTAATCTAAAATAGTTACAAACTTCAATGCCCGAGCGTGGAACGACTATGAACCGTGCTCAAAGACCGTGTCTACGTGGTGTTTGGATATGGGCGACAACCTCAACACCAACGGTGCTGCTCCCCTTGCACCGTATGTGTTTCTGTCCTTCCTGTTTGAAAGCGTGGTAGAATTCATGATTTATTTTGTGCTTATTCGGATTAAATCTCGTAGTAACTTGCTCATATATTCAACTAGCGCAACGTCCCCTACAGCCACTCCCGTTTCATGGACGGCCTGGTCAATGCCTCCAAGGAGCCCTTCGTCCACTGCTATGAGTGTCCGATGCCGTTTTGTGGCTCGCCGGCGGACATGGTGCATCACCTCACGGATGCGTGCAGCGGTCACTGCTGGCCCTTGGCAGAGAACATCAAGTACGAGACGTGCTACCCGTTCACCATGCCAGAGTCACTGGAGGATCGACGTGAGAGGGAGGGGGAGGAGATAGCGATGAACGTGAACGTGAGGGGGAGGAGATAGCGATGTCGTGGGAGGCGCAGTATTTATAGCGAGCAATGACACACCTATGTAAGATATGGACTGAGCTGCACTGACTTAACTACAGGTCCAGTTGCATCACTGACATGTGGGCCAGACCCCTGTTGGGCCCATATGTCAGTGACCCAATGCACCTGTAGTTAAGTAACAACTACGTGGGCATATTTGTTGGAGTAAATTACGGGGGAGCGAAGGGGTGGAAATATTGCTGGTCACAACGGATTGGACGAGACTGGGGGAGGAGAGTCATGCATGCAGATTTTTTCACACGGGGTGGAGTGGTGGGACCACTGGAGGGAGAAGGAGAGTTTGGCAGGCATATTGTTTCCACACATGGAGAGGAAAATATTTGGAGACGAACGGGCTTCCTGCAGGTATGGGGAACGATGCATAATAAATCATCTTGCATGCCGGGCTAGGTATAGTCTCAAGTCATTAAAAACATACACGCCCCACACATGTTCATATTTCAAGGTGCACTAAATTATTGCATGCGATGATTAAGGCTGGCCATAATGGTGGTATCTTAGCTGGTATCATGCACACGGGAATAGCAAACATGCTGATGTGGCAAAGAATTAAAGAAGAGAGGGGGTTTAGAGTAACTAGTGTTCATGCATGCATTGGTAAACACATTTTTTTGTGAAGAACGACAACACTAGTTGAGTACTTTTGCAGACTTCAAAAACTATTCCACCGCCTCTACTATCTTGCTAAGAGTAGGTGAAATTTTTTAATCGAGCCCTTTAAACTAGAAGGGAGGTAGTGGTACTCTAATAGCTAACCTTGTTGTGATGACAAGATAGGACATGGCACGCACCTGGACGGAGGAACTAGTCTGCATTGTGCATTTAAGTTTTGTCTGAAGTCAATGTACCTCTACTTTCACCAGACTTCTAGAAAAATGTGTCAACATTCACAATGTCAAATCAATATTTTTACACTCATTATAAAACGTAGTTCTTATACTCATTATAATTAGTATTGTAGATATCGATATTTTTAGTATAAATTTGGTTGTGGGATTTCATTGATGCCTGTCAAAGCGTGGAGTAAGCGGAGCTTAGGGCTTGCATTGCCGGTCTCTACATAGGTATTTCTCTTCATAATCCTGTAATTTTAGAGACTGATTGCGCTTTTGTGGTAGCGTCTCTTGCATCGGGGGACTATGACAGGTCTGCTATGCGTGACCTGAAGATGAAAGCGTTGAGCATCTCGAAGTTGATCAACAATTTTCAATTGTTAAAGATTAGCCGTTCGGCCAATAAGGTGGCACACTTAATCGCTAAGTATAGCTTTGACAATAGATTAGATGGTATTCTTGTAAATAACGCACCGCCCTGTGTGGTGAATATTGTATCGAATGAGTGTACTGGTGTGGCTGGTTAATTAATATAAGGTGGTGTTCAAAAAAGTATAAATTTGGTCAAACACTTTGCAAAACGGTTGATGGGAGTAAAAAGGACCAGAGGGAGTATCATGCATGCGGAGTAGGCAAAAAATTGCTTGTCTAAAAAAAGGCAAAAAAATTGCTCATTTAAAGCCGGTCGAAGTCTCAAAGGGCACGACCGCGCGAGGGAGGCGAAGGTCGTGGGAGGCGCGATGTTTGACGGAATTAAGTGAAGTTACATCCACGTGCTGGCATGGCGTACGAACAGGCAGAAGCTATACCGTCAGGCCTACGATATGGGTCTAGTAGACATGACATCTAGTGGGTCCCGCATAGTTCTCAAGAACTCTTTGGGGGCTTGCAGCCGTTTATCCACCGGACAAGCCAGCAACCCCACGCCGTTCGCACGCGCTACTCGTCCCCATCTTCTACCTTACAACAGTTCGCTCCCAGTCGTCCGTCCTTTCACATTAGTTCGCTCCCAGTTTTTTTTGCGGGGTACAACAGTTCAAATTCTCCTAACCCTCCTCCAAAATCCATGGCCTCCTAAATCTCCATGGTCGCCGCTGAGTACCAGGTTAGAGCCATCACCGGCGACAGTTCATCGTCATCTACACACGTGGATCCGAGACGGTGAAAGCATGGCTTGCTCGCTTCCTACGCATGTTCAACAGTTCAATGGATGAGTGGGTCGCTGGGCTAGTTGTTGAGTACACCACAGTCCTGGGACGAGAGAAGGATCTAAAGGACGAAGAGAGGAAGAAGCCCGCCGTGATCCAGGTTTGCGTACATAAACGTTTGCTTGGTCTACCACATATGCCATGCCGACGTTGAGTGCCAGGATTTTAAGAACTTCCTCAAGGACAAAAGAGTGAAATTCGTTACTATAGGCTTTAAGAACAACAGGGATGTCCTGCATCGGATAGGTCTCATTGTAGGACAGCCCTTCGATCTCCAGAAGGCAAGCCTGGTGTCCTCCTCTCAACCTTCAATGCTGACCCTGGCAGCAGCCATGATTGATCCTTCGAATGCTAAACTGAAGAAACCTCATCACGAGTTTCATCATGCATGGGAGTCGAAGACATTATATGAAGATCACATCCTGTACGCAGCAATTGATGCCTACCTTTGTTTAAATATCTACAAGGGTTGGATGAAGAAGTAGAGCCCAGTGTCCGGTTCAAGCAAAGAAGCATCGGCGAAGAGGAAGAGGAAGAGGGACGAGTACGAAGTCGAGGACGTGGACTCGGACTCTGAGTAGGTGGCAGTGCCGTCGCTCATGCTGGTTCTACTGCAGTGTCAAGCAGACTAGTTGCTTAGTTTATTTTCAAGGGTGTGTTGTGCTGAGGCGCCAGCAGAACTATGTTTATGTTCTTTCTTGTTATTTGAACTCTTTAGTACGTACAGTAGTACTAGTACTATGTCTTACTACTGTTCTTCTTGCAGTTGGTACTACTGCTCGTATCTTCGTGTTCCTACTGTACTTAATACGTTCGTACTAGTAGTATAATTTGGGTCAGTCGATTTGTGAAAGAAGTTCGACGAAGTGAAGGAAGAAGACGACAGAAGAGGTGGAAGAAGCCCTTCTAGCCATACATGTTGCATCAAACGGCTCACATGAGTTGACTGACCCAAATTTCTCCTTCAGATTGCAGGATCCACGTGGCATTCAAGGTCTCGAAGGTAGATTCCATGTCCGCACCCGGTTTGCGGGCTCGATGCGCGCGCGACCGGCTTCCGCCGCGACAGCCACCATGCGCGCCTCCTCCGCGTGGTCGGAGACGACAATGACACGGTAGTTCCTCCTCGCCGGCGTGCTGGAGCACGCGCTCATCCTCCTGTTCATACGCTATGTGCATAGACGTGGCTCCACTAGCTGCTCGCGTGCTTGGCAGCGTGGCGGCATCGCGAGGAGGGACTGCAGACGACGTGAGCGGGCGAGCCTTTGGCTTCATGGCATAGGGATGGCGGCGACACGGCGGTGATGGGCAAGAAATTGTTGTCCGGAGCAGGCGGGCGCCGGCATGCGCGACGGCGGCGGCGGCATATTGATGAGTGCGCGTGTGGGAGCTTACTTTAGTTTTTTATATATAAGGTTGGTCAAACTTAAAAGAAAACCGTACTAGTACACGTAAACATTAGACTTAGGCAGCGCTTTTATTAGTTAGTACCACAACCACGATACGGAATCCTGTGCAAGCGCGTGAACCGCGGCCGCACGGACGATCGAACGGTGCGTCACCGTGTCGCGCTCGAAGGACATCCACCGAACCTTTTTGTGTGTGTGAAAACAATCCTCGAATATTACTCAATTTTTTTCCTGTGAAAGTTCTTGACGCTGCAATATTTCCATATATTTGAATTTAGCTCCAGTTCATGTTTATTTGGATTTGGACGTTTTAGGTGCGCCCTAGTTTTTTTAATACTGATTTTGTGTGTGTGACTGAGAGAGAACGTGTGTATGTGTCCATATGTGTGTTGTGGCGGAAAGGCAATGTGGATACGGTGTGCGTGTGATACAGACATAGAGAGGTGTGAATGTGCAAATGATCATGCATGAGTGAGACATAGACAGATGCCGATACGTTGTGTATACATGAGAGAACGGTCTTCTAGTTTAGGGCCTGTTTGGTTCCAATAAGTCACCTGACTTATAAGTCAGGTGACTTATAAGTCACGCCTGTTTGGTTGTCATCTGACTTATAAGTCACCTGACCACACCTTCCCACCTTGTTTTTAATGTAAAGGTAATGGGACCCACATAAAAAAGGGGTCACTTATAAGTTTTAAGTTGGGGTGGAGCAAATTATGACTTATAAGTTGGGGTGACTTATAAGTTGGGTCCGTTTGGCAAAATAAGTCACTTTTTGCACTTTTCGACTTATAAGTTGGTGACTTATTTGGAACCCAATAGGGCCTTACTTGTGTGTGTGTGTGTGTGTGCGAGAGAGAGAGAGGGAGAGAGAGAGACAGAGAGAGGAGCATCCGTAACACAACAACCATCTCTCTCAATTCGTCCGTCCCTCACACGGTCGCATGCAACACATGCATCAATGCGCACATTTTGACACCCTCACCCTCACCCGGCCCCTGCCCACCTCAAGGCCCGCACAATCTCTTCATGAATACCCATTTCTCTCCTTAGGCCTGTTTTCTCTCAATATCTGACACACACACACACACACATAGGACACACGCAGCACAACACACACACACACACTCCCCCGAGCACACAATTCATCCCCATCCAAGGTTATACGGCGACCACTCTCGCTTGTGCTTCTTTGCACCCCAACATGCACAACACCTCAATCTTCAAAGAGGGCATCGAGCAGATCGAAGACAGCGACCACACCGCGCTAGAGAATGCGGGGTCATTTGGAAGCAGGGTGATGTGACGACGGCTGACTGACTCCTCCCCCACCCTCTCTCTCTCTTGCACAAAATTACCAATCCCTCTCTCCCCCGCACAAAATTTTCAATCCCTCAACCCACGAGATCCTTCCCCTCTCGTCCATGTTTTTCTAGCTCTCTCATCAAACATGTTGTCTCTTCTCCTTCCACGTATACAGAATCCAGATGCACACGCATCTCATGTATATTACATGTATCCATCTTTCTCACAAACCTAACTTCTTCCTCTCTCTTTCTCTCTCTATCTCTCTCTCTGTCTCGTTAGGTTTGTCTCCTACTCTCTCATCCACATACATACAATCTTTCCCGCCCTATCTGCTCCATCTTCAAAAGCTCTCTCTGCATGTTTCATTCACACATTGGGATATGTCAAAATGTTGCTTCTATAATGGATGATGTAGAGTTATGGTTGTTTTTGTTGCATCCTACAAAGTAATAACTATGAAATGCATTTAGATTCTCATTTGACTGGGATTATGTGAGTTAGAGCATGTTGTGAAGTACTATAGACCTTGTATACATCTTGGGATTCAACAATGATTGTAACTATTGAATTGTATAGACCATTACATTCAAAGTCAATAGCCTAATATATTTATTTCACAATTTCAACAAATAATTAGTTCACTACAAACTAAGAAAACAAATGTGTACTCCCTCCGTTTTTATTTAAGTCCGCGTATTAGCATTGGTCAAAGTCAAGTTTTGTAAACTCTCAGAAAGCTTATAACAAAAATATTAACATATACAATAAAAAATAAATACCATTATATTCATTATTGAATGTACTTTCACATCATACATATTTGTTATGGTAAATATTTATATTTTTCTATAAACTTGGTCAAACTTTAGGAAGTTTCACTTCGGTCAAACCTAATATGCAGAGTTTACTACTACTACTCGCTAATTGCTTAGCCGAATCACTCAACACGCCACACGGGGAGTCCAGTGTCACAAAATTTTGAGGTCGGCTGGAAAATCTCCCCTTTACATCGGCGCACTCGTCCACCGCAGCGCATCTGCCTCATCGACGACCACGTACGCCGCACTGGAGCTGGTCCACCGCCGTCGTCGTACACGGAGCCTCTTTCCCGGCATCGTCTTCCACGGTCTCAGATCTGCTTCCCGGAAGCCGACACCAAGCGCAGGAGTACCACCGTCGTGGACAATGAACCGACTCCCGTTGCCGACCATGACTCACAGAGGCCGTCGCGACCATCGTTCTCCTCCTCGATTGGTAATGTGTGTATTGAATCACTTAGCAGTACATGTGCAGTTCCAATTTTGTTCATACCTACCCTTCAAATTTCCTGGGTGCTATTGTTCCCGTAAAAGTAATTGGTTATAGCCTCCATTGTCCAATAGAATATCAGCTTGTAATTGTGCGTCGCTCCTGTATCGCGCTGTGCTTGGGTAGGTTTTTCATCTGCAACCAGTAGTGTGGCAAATGATGGAAAGGTTTTTAGAACTAGCAAGATGCCCATGTGTTGCACGCATCAAGATGCATTTGTATGAGTAGTTTATCTTGTGGGAGAAAAGGATTAACGAGGGAAGGCCTTATTTGCAAATCTGGAGAGGGGTATGGGTATCTTTTTGCAAAATTCCCATTTGTTTCCTTCCTATCTGTCAGATATAAATTGGACGGCCTATATTGCAAGAAAAAAAGTATAGAGAAAAAAAGTAGATAATAAAGGAAGTAGAGATAAATATTAAATATTAAATATAAAATAAATATAACAGTAGAGAAGAGAGTAGAGATGGCATGTTGAGATTTTTAAAGCGCCGGGCGTTGCGATTCTGTTGGAGATGCTCTAACATGGTAGACGAGTGCTTTAATGTTGCCCACAAGATGCGCGAGTATTACTAGTACTATATTTTTCTTGCCATGTTGAGATTTTAAAACCACGAGTGCGAACATGCAGAGGAGCAATAAAGACCAAACACGGGATATTCGGGACATCTTCAAGGAGCGTGGCAAGTTAAAGAGGAGCTGCACCGAACCAGTAAAACGAGCTTTGGTAAGTGTCGGTGTCAAAACCGGCGGATCTCGGGTAGGGGGTCCCGAACTGTGCGTCTAGGCCGGATGGTAACAGGAGACAGGGGACACTTTTTTTTTACCCAGGTTCGGGCCCTCTCGATGGAGGTAATACCCTACTCCTGCTTGATTAATATTGATGATATGGGTAGTACAAGAGTAGATCTACCACGAGATCAAGGAGGCTAAACCCTCAAAGCTAGCCTATGGTATGATTGTTGTATATATTGTATATCTATTGACTAGCCTGGCCTCGATTTATATAATGCACCAGAGGCCTAGGATAACAAGAGTCCTAGCCGAATACGGCGGTGGGGAGAAGTCCTTGTCTTGATCGCCAAGTCTTGTGGAATCTTCCTTGTATGCGGTAGCCGTCCGAACTAGCCCATGAGTATACGGCCACGGGGGTCCTCGGCCCAATCTAATAGATCGGGGGACGACGTGGTGAGTACCCCCTAGTCCAGAACACCGTCAGTAGCCCCCTGAACCGGTCTTCAAGTTAGGGACGCTCCTCGATTCTTCCGAACTGTTCTTCATCTTCGGTTGCTGGTCTTGAAAACTGGTTCAACAAATCTTCTTTATCTTCGATCTTGAGGATCGCCGAAATGCATTCGACGAGTTTACACGTCGGGTATCCGAGGAGCCCCTTTAAGTTTCCGGCCTTTATCAATGCCTTGTTTATTTTTATGCCACACCTCGGGTTTGAAGTTGTTCCCAGGAGGCAGGGTCCTCTTGCGTCCGAGCTCCAACGCCGGACTGCATTCGAGGTATCTTTTGCAGCCGAGCACCAACGCCGGACCGCTTCCCAGCTCTAGCGCCGGAATGTATCC
Source organism: Triticum urartu (assembly GCF_003073215.2). NCBI lineage: Eukaryota > Viridiplantae > Streptophyta > Magnoliopsida > Poales > Poaceae > Triticum > Triticum urartu. Next base: position 127,907,073 of record NC_053027.1, read on the forward strand.
GAGCTCCAATGCCGGACTGTATATCTGAGCTCCAACGCCGAAATATATCCAAGCTCCAACACCGGACTATGTCCAGGCTCCAATGCCGGACTATATCCGAGGTGTCATATCACCTTGGTTGAAAAAAGTTGAAGGAGTTTAGCCGAGCTTAATGCCGGAAATGCCCTCTATGGAGCCAGCCACTAGCGCCCGAGCTTTATGCCGGACTGCTTCCGAGGTGGTGCACCACCCCGACTATGGGCCAATTTTTTGTCAATATTTTTTATTGGTGCAATTTATTCTCTGCCGAGATATATAGCTAGTAGCCCTCAAGGTGTGTATCGGTCTAAAACCCGAGATGCACATGAAGGATGACATAAGACCGCTGATCCCAGTAGCCGCTGAGACTCAGGTTGATTTGCAAAATCGGCCTGAGGATCAAGTCCTAGCTCGACAGAATACTTCGGGACACAAAAGCGGCGTGCTCAGTCCTCAAGACTCAGGTTGGGTGCAGCCGACCAACCCGAGGATCAAAATCTCCTCGGAAACTATATTGCACATAAAATTTTCTGCATTGGACAAGCAATGCGGTAGCCCCCGAGACACTGGTCGGGTGGCAACACCAGATCAGGGTATTTGTAAATAATAAGCCCGAAGCCCAGTAGCCCCCGAGCCTTAATGCGGGCACAGGTGGCCGAATTAAGGATCAATATCCATAGTAAAATCACAAATTATGTGTAATGACTCTATGTATCCAAGTACTTTACGTCATTAATGCTCGGATCCGCATTGTACAAAACTTTGTTAACCGACCATCGGCTTCAACCTCCTCAGCCAGAAGCCGGGAGTGTTTGTCCTACTTTATAAAGCCTTTATGAGGGCAAAGATTTATGACAAACAAGGCAATCTGGCCATACGGTTTTATAAACAAAGGTACGCAGAGAGATATGTTATATCACTGTTTAACATAATAAATGTCTTCCAAAGAAAATAATCCCGCTATCGGTTCCTTTCTTTGGGTTGTCATGCTGAGCATGATCATGAAACCTCAGCTCTAATGTAAGAGCAAAATATTGAGGATTTAGTTTGGGAGGCCAGTTAATAGCCCCCGGTAGTGTTCGGCGATAGTCGAGGTCAAGCCGTAAACACTTCGGCCAATGTTATGAATGGCCCGTCATAGTCATCGGATCGCTGACCAGTTTACGCTTATTGTGACAGTCAGTTTTCGGCTTTCTCCACTAAGGTGCTTAACCATGTTAGCTGGAAGCACAATCGCAGTGGTTCTCCCTTTGCACGCCTAGCCGAACAAAACGGAATGTAGGAAGCAAGTGCAGGAGCTGGGCAACCCAACTATTGACCGAAGACACAATTCGAAACCGATGCATATATAGCAATATCTGAGAATGTTTTTGCCGAATCCCTAAAGGTGTCCGGCGTTGCACTGCGAGACTAATGCTGGAAAAGCACAAATAGTTTAAAAGTGCCAAAAAGCTTGGAAAACCAAGAAATGTTAGTAAAAACATGACGTCCGAACAAGATCAAGTGTTCGGTGCCAATCCAAAAATTGGTCTTAGAAAAAAGAAGTGCTTCTGTCGTCCTTTAACATGACACATCCTATCTCAAGACTTCGAGCAGGTCAGCCTACGGCTTCAACCTCCTATCCCGAGGGCGGAGTACTTCTCATTAGGCCAGTTTAGCAAACTAAACTCTAGCGGCTTTGAGAGAGAAATTAGGCTCCCCGGCTAGTGACCGCACACTCGCGTCGAAAAAAGGAGTGATAAATAATAATAATAGAACTTTGCAACGACTGAGAAGAAGAACACTTATTATAAAACGGCTCAAATAAACTTAAGAGCCCCCAAGTGACTTGGGTAGAAGAATGATTGCATGTACCGAAGTACTTATATCATATCTACGTTCAACCGAACTTTAAACGCGTCTTAACCGACCGTCGGCTTCTCCCTCTTCGGTTAAGGACCGAAAAGTGTTATGTACTCCATCGGTTGAGAATATCGACGGTGTTTCCAATAACCAGGCAATCAGGCCATAAGGCTATAACAGACAAAGCGCGCTCAGGGAACTTATGCTATATTACTGCGAAGAGTAAGAAGCATCTTCGAAGAAAATAGTACCCCCAGCGATACCTTTCTTCAGTGCTCATTGTTATTATGAGACTTGTGCAATAGATTTTTTGTACTCACGAGTTCCGTTGTGTGCCGACCATCATTGAATAACTATAAGAGCGCTAGCTTTCGGCTTCACCCAGTCTGAGGTCCGGCTCGGGTGACCCGATCGTGACAATCGCAGAGGTGCTCCCTTTACTCCCTAGCCGAACAATCGGGAACGTATGGGTAAACACAGGAGCGAGGCAACCCAGCTTGCAGATCGGTTAAGTCAATGTGGTGCATATTGTGGCGTAATACACGAACAAGGAACGAAGCCGTACAAGTATAATCATATGCAACATGAAAAGCTTCATAAAGGAAGCCCCCAAGTAAACGGGGTATTTGAATTTATGCGTCACAAACAAAGTTTGGACAAGGAAATTTTTTAGAAGCAACTTTTTTCCAAAAAAGTGTAATGCTTGGTCGAACCGAACGCAAGTTAGAAATTAAAGCTTTGAGCATGAAAGCGACTTAGCTGGTTAATGTGTTCGGTATTGATGACGCGGTCCGAGCTTGATGCGGGGCAAGGTTCCATCCCTCAAGCCGGTCCCGAGGTGGCGGAGCGGAGAGCTTGATACGCCGAAGTGGTGACATAGCACGATCAATGCAGACCGGCAAAGTGACGCTGAAGTCCCTGGATCATTTTCTTGTGCACAAAAAATAGTGCAAACCGGAGATAATAGTAATAATGATAATTAAAAAAAATCGTTGCATAATAAATAATTTATGCAAAGTGAGTAATAAAAGAAATATGGCCTAGCGCTGAAGTCAGGTCGATGCAGGGTGTCGGCGTGATGCGGTAAAGGCGTGGCAAAGCCTGAATTCGTAGGTCGGTCCGAGCTCCGAGTGCGGCGTTCGCCGGACTATGTACGGAAACTGACCGAACCACCATGGGACTGTCGTTAATGCAGCCACCATTTGATAGACCTGTGTACATATGACGGACAAACCAGAGTAATAATTCTTTGGGAAAAATGAACCCAAACAAGCAAAAAATACTGGTATTAATAGCACCTGGTTTATTTGTTGTAGCAATCCGAAGGAAGGTGATTCCTAAAATTGGGACCCGCTCCGCACACCCATTGCCTGATGGGCGATAAAACGACGGCATGGCAATGCTGGTAAAGGTTGACTCGCCGAGGCAAAGCCCTCGGCCCAGCTAACGTGACGGAGCTGGTCGGCTAGCGACGCCGAAGTGTCCGGAGTAGGTTGATGAAGAGATGGCGAAGCCCCCGGTCCAGCCGAGATGTCGAAGCCTCGATGTCAGCCGATGAGTCGAAGTAGGTTGGCGTGATGGACACCAGCTTGAAGAAGCAATAGTGCGGCCCTGTCGATGCAGGTCGTGACGTGGTCGATGCCGGCTTGATGAAGCGACCGTGTGACGATGCCGGTATGCCCGCTCCGTGTAATCCGTGGGGCGGCGATGTTGGTGATGATTTATCCTTCGCGATGCCGGACTCTTGTTCGGCTTGCCGAGATAATGATTCGAAGAAGTTGAGCTCGGCTCAACAAAGTGACGCCGTGTCTTAGCGCAGGTCGGCAGCCGTGGAGTAATATTGCCGGACTGGTTTGACACCAGCATGATGTTGAAGATCATGTTCAAAAGATCTTAAAGTTAGTGGGATGTGTTCGGGAACAAAACACAATACCCCATACAAAACTTCCTTCAAAAGGGATGTCCGAAATCCCGTTCATAGAAAAGATGAAATCGGGTCGGATTCGTTTTCGCGCAGAAAACAGATCCGAAATGTGATGCACTAATCGGAAGGTTCCTGGAGTTTGGACGGTTGGATCGAGCTGAAATTTTGAGAGGTGGTAGATACAGGAATTCCGCAGCCGATCAATGGTTGGATCTTCCAAAGGACGTCCGAGCTAGAAGCTGGACACCACGCCCTAAACACATCCAAATTCCCGTCCAGATTTGACAGGGCTCCGATATATCGTGGATTTCCAGAGATTCCTCCATCGGAACTCGACGAAATTTTCCAGGGTTGTTGTAGACTCAATTCCGCACAATTCCATCAAAGAGATCGTCAAAGCGATACTCGAGGAGGTGGTGGCAGCAGATACGAGTTCGCTGTCCAGAAAAACAACACGATCGCTTGAGGGTAATGTTGACGTTGAGCCCCCGAGCTCCATGGATGATTCCTCCGTGATCTTGATAGAGATCGGAGTTGATGTTTGATGAAGGCCCTCGTCCGAACATGGTGATTTGAACACGTGGCGCAATTCTTGGTCGAACCAAGGTGACCAGTCGAGCTGGTGATGAAGATGCCGAAGTCGCAGTTGATCTGCAGGCGAGCCATCGATCCTTTTGTCGATCACACAGCGGAACTCTCAATGAAAGCACCAATGTCGGTGTCAAAACCGGCGGATCTCGGGTAGGGGGTCCCGAACTGTGCGTCTAGGCCGGATGGTAACATGAGACAGGGGACACTTTGTTTTTACCCAGGTTCGGGCCCTCTCGATGGAGGTAATACCCTACTCCTGCTTGATTAATATTGATGATATGGGTAGTATAAGAGTAGATCTACCACGAGATCAAGGAGGCTAAACCCTCAAAGCTAGCCTATGGTATGATTGTTGTATATATTGTATATCTATCGACTAGCCTGGCCTCGATTTATATAATGCACCAGAGGCCTGGGATAACAAGAGCCCTAGCCGAATACGCCGGTGGGGAGAAGTCCTTGTCTTGATCGACAAGTCTTGTGGAATCTTCCTTGTATGCGGTAGCCGTCCGAACTGGCCCATGAGTATATGGCCACGGGGGTCCTCGGCCCAATCTAATAGATCGGGAGACGACGTGGTGAGTACCCCCTAGTCCAGTACACCGTCAGTAAGTAACACCCTTTCAATTACTTTCATGTAGCCTCGTGTTCTTCGATGCGTATATGTTGTAGTTTCTGTTTCTCTTAAGCATGGTGTTCTTCGATGTGTAATAAGAAGAGTCTTAATCGTCCTAATGCTTTCGTTTTTAGCTTGATGTAGGAAGTGGGCGTTCTCACCTTGTAGTCTGTTTTTACTTTTTTCCTTTTGAATTCACTTCTCCGAATTCTGTTTATCTGGCTTCTACTAAATGGATCTGGGTTGCTCTGAGTATTGATCTAAAAAAGAAGTAACTTCATGTTAGGATGCAGTTCCTGCGAGGAGGGAAGTATGGTCAACCTCGAGATCATGTTTCGAAAATGAGGCTGGATTACAGACAAGCAGACAAGGTGCCAGTTCCCTAATGATGCTGGATTAGACACAAGGTGCAAATTCCTAGATGATGCTGGATTACACACAAGCCAGGTGGAGTCGTTAGCTGTTCGTGTCCTCGTGGCATTAGTAAAGGCTAAAAGAAAGCGTGCAGCATCCCTTGAGAATGTAGCTGAGTTCCTGAAGAAGTGAAAAGAGCAATCAGATGCTCTCTTCACCTGTAACACCCACGATGCGGCTATATCTCCCACGTGTCGGAGCACGACTTAGAGGCATAACTGCATTGTAGGCAATGTCACAAGAGGGGTAATCTTTACACATCCCATGTACTAAATAAGGAAAGAGGTACATAGTTGGCTTACAATCGCCACGTCACACAATACATAAATATATCATTACAATCATCTAGATACAATCAAGGTCCCACTACGGAACCAAAATAAAGACAACCCCAAATGCATAATGTCCCCGATCGTCCCAACTGGGCTCCACTACTGATTGTCTGGAAAGGAAACGTAGTATCGTCCTGAGTCCTCATCGAACTCCCACTTGAGCTCAGTCGCATCTCCTGGAATGGTATCATCGGTCCCTGCATCTGGTTTTGAAGTAATCTGTGAGTCACGGGGACTCAGCAATCTCACACCCTCGCGATCAAGACTATTTAAGCTTATAGGTAGGGAAAAGGTATGAGGTGGAGCTGCAGCAAGCACTAGCATATATGGTGGCTAACATACACAAATGAGAGCGAGAAGAGAAAGCGAGGCATGGTCGAGAATCTATGATCAAGAAGTGATCCTAGAACAACCTACGCTCAAGCATAACACGAGACCGTGTTCTCTTCCCGGACTCCGCCGAAAAGAGACCATCACGGCTACACACGCTGTTAATCCATTTTAATTAAGTTAAGTTTCAGGTTTTCTACAACCGGACATTAACAAATTCCCATCTGCCCATAACCGCGGGCACGGCAAGTTCAAATTCCTGCAGGGGTGTCCCAACTTAGCCCATCACAAGCTCTCACGGTCAACGAAGGATATTCCTTCTCCCAGGACGGACCGATCAGACTCGGAATCCCGGTTACAAGACATCTCGACAATGGTAAAACAAGTCCAGCAAAGCCACCCGAATGTGCAGACAAATCCCAATAGGAGCTGCACATATCTCGTTCTCAGGTCACACCGGATAAGCAATCCGTACAACTAAAACCAACCCTCGAGTTTCCCCGAGGTGGCGCTGCAATGGGCTCTAGTTTGGACCAACACTTAGAGGAGCACTGGCCCGGGGGGGGGGGGTTTAAAATAAAGATGACCCTTGAGTCCGCGAAACCCAAGGGAAAAAGGCTAGGTGGCAAATGGTAAAACCAATGTTGGGCCTTGCTGGAGGAGTTTTATTCAAGGCGAACTGTCAAGGGGTTTCCATTATAACCCAACCGTGTAAGGAACGCAAAATCAAGGAACATAACACCGGTATGACGGAAACTAGGGCGGCAACACTACAAAAAAATACACTTCCGTGATGATACGTGTTTGTCACAGTAGGTCGCGTTTTCTGTCATGCATGTACATCCATGACAAATTTATGACAGAATCAAGATAGTCATACCTGTGCTGTCGTAGAAGTGTTCCATGACATTGCCAAAATTATCATCACGGAAGTGTCCACTTCCATGACGATAAATCGCGCGTCACAGAAGTGCTTTCGTCAAGGGTGACTGACACGTGGCATCCACTGTAACGGAACGCCGTTAAGCTATCGGGTCGGATTTTGGATCCGATAACCCGTTAACAGCCACGACCAATGCCGATTTTCCACGTGTAAAATTCTCATTGGCTGACAGATCCACGCATCAGCTCCGCGTTGGCACAGGTTTCACTCATCCAACAGTCGAGATAGGCCTATGATATGTTGACACATGGACTGGCCCAAAAGTGGCCCACAAAGATTAAATGGGCCGGCCCAACCGAAGGCCCATAAGATTTAGCGGACCATAATGGGCCGGCCCAGCTACTGGCCCATAAAATTTAGCGGACCATAATGGGCCGGCCCAGCTAAAGGCCCACACGATTTTGCAGATCATAATGGACCGGCCCAGCTAAAGGCCCACAAGATTTTGCGGACCACAATGGGCCGGCCCAGCTAAAGGCCCACAAGATTCTGCCGACCATAATGGGCCGGCCCAGCTAAAGGCCCAACATTCTCTGTCAAATCGGCCCGTCAACAGCCTGTCCTAAACTTGTCATCAACGCGGCCCATGGTCACTTCTGGCCCGTTAACAGTCCGCTAAGTAACTGGGCCGAATTACGGCCCGGTGTATTTCCGGCCTGTTAAAGGTCTGTCTTCCTTTGGGCCCATTTACAGGCCATCAAAACTTTCGGCCCATAAACGACCGTGAAGGATTTGGGTCATATTCGGCCATGTCTGACATTTGGCCTGTTAGAGGCCCACTATAGCTTTGGGCCACTTTTGGCCTGTTGTCATTTTCGGCCTGTTAACGCCGGATGTAAACCATGGGCCATATGTGGCCCAACATCATATCGGGCCCATTAACGGCCCATATAAAAATGACGATAATCTAGCCCGACTGAAGTTCCGGCCTGTTAAAGGCCCGTGTATTAGGTCGGCGCATTTATGGCCCGTCCAAATTTCGGCCCGTTAAAGTCCAGTGGGTTATTTGGCACAATCAGGGCCCAATCTCACTTTCGGTCTATTAAAGGCCCATGTATTTTATGGGCTCGAGATATTTACACCTGTAAACGGCCTATTTTTACTGAGGGCCCAAATTATGTTTAGGCCTGTTAAAGGTCCACTATGGGCACGTGCCTACCAGAAAAATATGAAAGCTTATGCTGATTTAGGCCCAGATATTTTTGGTGGGCTACATGCCAATTTCGGCCCGTAATTGTTTTTAGCCCAATTGGAATGGGCCCGACGAATGTTGGCATGTTGGGCTCCTACGAAGGTTTCGGCCGAATACATTACTAAGATAAACCTACACTATATAAAAATAGCGTCGTAATTACTGTAGCCTGAGGCAGCATCATAAATGTTGTATCACAACAAAATAAATTCCAACCATACAACAAAAGGCATGTTGGCATAAAGTTTATAGTCCTTCCAGATAAAAGCACCATCAGATGTATAGAAGCAGAGATCATTTGACCTGAGTGCTAATGTTTCAGGCTGTAGAATCTGATGGGGCAGCACGATCTCCACCTTTTTTCTGCCATTGCTCTTGAACAACGAAGCGAATGTCTGATAGTCTGGTTTCAAAACCATTCATATCTTGACGACATTTCTCAACCACTATTCTTGTTTCCGAAACAACGTCCATTAGGGATTGGACTTGTGTCTAGAGCACAGATATATCACTCTGTCTAGCAGGAAGATTTTGTTCAGTAGGCGATTTGGACGAGGTTACCTTGACAACCAACCCAGAATTACGCAGGAAGGTGCTTTTTGCACTGTTAGTGGAGAGATACTGACGCACTGCAGCAAGAGGTGACATTGTGCCTGTGGTAGCCTCGTCACCTTCAGGTGGTTGTGGCTGTTCAATCATTTGTTCCATAGCTTCCTGAAAGTTTGAACTTGTAGATTAGTGTACCAAATAAGTTACTAATGAGAAAACAACAAACAAAGTAGGTTAAACATTTATACATAACTTATTTTGGTGAACTACTGTAATACATTAGCATGTATTGTAGTGCCAACTACATAATAAAATCACTTTCGGAACATATGTCCATGTAGCATGCCTACTGTATTGTCTATTTCCTCACATTCATTGACATCTAAGGATAAAGGGACATGGTTTAAAGTAGGATGAACATAGTATGACATCATTCATATCATGGGCAAACAGATATAAAACAAATAGGCTATTTTACCATTGTGTGCCAACGTGAACATAACAACTAGATTATAGATCAAGACCAAAAGAATATCCTTCATCTCTTTTAAACCATGTAAGGTGAAATGATACGTTAAGACAACTGTGAATAAAAGTGAACAGAGTAACTGACATTGGCTGCAAACCAAGTAGTTAAATGAACACATCACAGTACCAATCAGTTCAAGGAAGGAGGAGTAAGGACTTACAACAGCGGCTTGAACTGGTGTGCTCATGCCCTTCATCTTGCTGGTGTGGCAATCCTCGAAGATTTGCACTGCATTCGGTTTAGGTTCTTTTTGGTCCGCACGGGATTTCCTCTGTATTTGGAACAAGTCAATATAGATACGATAATATGGCACAAAAAAGAAGGAAGTAGCAGCTATTTACAAGAGCCTCGCAGTGTGCAATATAGCTACGAGATCCTGTGGTCTGTTGGAATTTCACTTTAGAACGGTTGGTTTTGTTCTTCAAACAGTTAGCCTAGAAGAAGATACACTTGTAAGGCACATACATAAATACAAGTTCAATATGTGGTCTGATCAAATACATATAGCCTACCTGATACTTTGGATCAGACCAGTGTTTAACGAGGGCTGTCCAGTCTTCATCTGTAATATATTCCACTGGAGATGTTTGGGCGATTTCATTGTTAGCCTTGCCTTCAAAGTGAGATTTTCTAAGGTGGTACCGATACTGTCGCAGAGCATACTGAGAAACATGAGTGCATGCTTGTCTAGTTGCATCATCTTTCGGATCCAACTTGAACCTCATCTGTTGAAAAAAGAATGTGAGTCTTATTAGGAGGAAGCTAGAAAGTATGGGACAGAGCAAGGAAATATTACTAATTGCGGTGAATAACATTACTTACGGATAAATGGTCAAGGAAGGTGTTAAACTGGGTATTTTCTTTCTCATTACTGTACTGGATCCACGTTGGGAGGATACGTGCATGACACCTAACGGCAACGGCTGCCTTTGATACTAACTTGGCTGACTCTGTAGCATCACGTGGCCTTTTTAAACCTGCCTCAAAATGGATCTCCATTCTTCCTCCTTTAGATTTTGTTAATCTGTCAAGCATTATCCCTGATGTCTGTTTCCGCTTGCGCCGTGGTGCTAGTTCAACAACGAATATGGAAAGTGTTAGTGTACATCAAACTGTGAGAGTACATATAAAGGAGCATGCAACTGCAACTTGACTCGGTCAGGTACCATCTTGGTGTTGATGCTCATGAGGTTCATCTAATCTTGCCAAGTCCTGTTGTGTCAACAGTGCTTCGGAAGTAGTGCTAGGTGTGAAGGCAGCTTGGGAACTGGCCAGTTCCGGAGCAAATGAACGAGTAACTGGTTGAGATGCTGGTATAGTTGAAGCGGATGCTGGAGCTGGTGGAGCAGGTGATACTGTGTTTGTAGATTTAGCCAGTGGACCTGGACCTTCTACTGCACTATAAGTACCAGCAGAATCTCGACGGCAGAACCTTTTCCGTTTCACCCGACGAGTAACAACACTCCCTACTATATTATTTTCCTTGCTCTTTTTTGACTTTGCCATGTCAAGCTGTACCCACAACACAAAAGAATAAAATCACTCTTCAGAACTCATTGATGCATGATACAGACAAGCAATACTTTGATGTAAGACAACCGTATGAGGATGGAATATGTAAGAAAAACAGGACAACATGACATATTCACAGCTATGATGTGCAAACTAAGCAGAAGGATTTTCAAGAAAATAGAAGTAATGCAAGCTAGACACCATATGAAAGATGCAACCAATATTACTCTGCCAAGTTAAAAGTGTCTTGTCATAAGTGGAAATTCGAAAAATTAGAAGCAGTACAACATAGAAATCAATGCAAGATGCAACCACTATCAAACTGCCATGTTAAAAGCATCCAATCATGAGTGACTGATGCGGGATACACAATAGCAGTGCTTTGATGTAAGAACATGGTATGATATATAGATGCAGTGTATTCTAGACACAGAAAGCCATGTCATATGCACATGTATAACGTATAAACTTAGTAGGTGCAATTTAATCAAAATAGAAGAAATACAGGCTAGACAACATATGCAACATGAAACCAATTATCATACTATCAACTTAGAGCAAGCACCTGCGATGGTGGAGTACGGGAGATGAAATCATCATGTAGACTTGGGACTTCAACTTCATTAGCAGTAGCAGTGGCAAATCTAGAGAGTCTCTGTTCGCGTCGGTGCGGAGGACCACCAACATCCCCTAACTTACTCTTTTCCTTCCTATTTTCTGATATTGCCTTATGAAGTCAAAACCACAAGAAGATGAATAAAATTAGCTCTGCATAACTGGTTGATGCATGATACAGACGAACACTACTTTGATGTAAGGCAAGCACAAGATAGGAGGATGGAATATATACAAAAAAAGACAATGTTTCATATTCACACGTACGATAGGAGGATGGAATATGTATGAAAAAAAGTAAGCGGAAGGCATTTCAACAAAATTAGAAGAAATGAAAGCTAGGCACCATATGAACATGCAACCAATATCACTCTATGAGGTAAAAAGTGTCTCGTCGTAAGTGCCATTTCAAGAAATTAGAAGTAGTACAAGCTAGAAGACAATGCAAGATGCAACCTACATCACAGTCCCAAGTTAAATGTGTCTTATGGGTAAGTGATCATTGCAGGTATAAGTTGTAAGCTACGCAGATGCAATTCAACATAATCAGAAGCAATACAAACTAGACATCATACGGAAAACGCAACCACATATAACAGTTCCAAGTAAGAGCAAGCACCTGTGATGGTGGAGTAGGGGAGATGTGCTCATCATGTACACGTATGTTCTAGAAACAGGAACACGTGTCATATTCACAGGCATTATGTGTAAAGTAAGCAGATGCAATTCAACTTAGAAGCAATACAAGCTAGACATCATACGCAACATGCAACCACATATAATAGTGTCAAGTTAGAGCAAGCACCTGTGATGGTGGAGTAGGGGAGATGTGCTCATCATCTACATAGCTACGTTGACTGTCCAGCCTTGTGTTGTCTTGCGAATCTTGTTGGGAGGATGGCAGAGTAGAATCTGTAGAGACCCCCTGTTTGAGTTGCTCCGAAGGACCACCATCATCCATTGCCGGACTAATTTCCTTCAGCTGTAATGATTTTGCATTGTGAAGTCAAACCGATAAGAAAAAGGAATAAAATTCTCTCTTCAGAACTCATTCATGCATGATACTGACGAACACTACTCGGATGAAAGGCAAACACATGATGCGAGGATGGAATATGTATGAAAAACAGGATGGTGTGGCATATTCACACCTATGATGTGGTAACTAAGCAGAAGGCATTTCAACAAATTAGAAGCACTTCAAGCTAGACACCATATGAAAGATGCAACCAATATCACTCTGCCAAGTTCAAACTGTATGGCGTTTCAAAAAATTAGAAGCAGTACATGCTAGAAATCATATGCAAGACAGAACCAATGTCACAGTGGCGACTTAAAGGTGCCTTATCATAAGATATAGTATGTACCAAAACAGGAAAGCGTGTCATATTCACATGTATCATGTGTAAGCTAAGCAGATGCAGTTTACACTAATTAGGAGCAATACGAGCTAGACACCATATGCAACATGCAACCAGATATCACACTACCAAGTTAGAGCAAGCACCTTGGATGGTGGAGTAGGGGAGCGGAGACTTGGACCTTGTAATGCACTATCAGTACAAGGAGAATCGGTACAGATGCTCCGTTTACGTTGCTGCAGAGGACCACCATCATCGCCTTCCTTACTCTTTTCCTTCCTCTTTCTTGATTTTGCCTTGTCAAGTCAAACCCACAAGAAAAAGGAATAAAATTTGCTCTTCAGAACTCATTGATGCATGATACTGATGAACACCACTTTCATGTAAGACGAACACTACATATCACACTGCCAAGTAAGAGCAAGCACCTGCGATGGTGGTGTGGGGGAATTGCGGTGATCAACTAGAGAGCTACGTTGACTATCTTCATTTAGCCTTGCTGTTTCTTGAGAATCATGTGGGGAGAATGACACTGCACTCTTTAAACGAGTATGGCGTCTCACAGAAACCCACCCGGGTGACTGTCTCATCATAAGTGATTGACGAGGGATACAAAAGAGCATTAGTTTGACGTACAGACATGGTTAATAGACATATGTAGTATGTATAAAAAACAAGAAGGCATGTCATTATCAAAGGTATAATGTGTAAAGTAAGCAGATGCAATTTAACCAAATTGGAAGCAATACAAGCTAGACACCATATGCAATATACAACCACATTTGACAGCGCTAAGTTAAAGCAAGCACCTGGGATGGTTGTGTGTGGCAATTGAGATCATCAACTGCAGAGCTAAGTTTACTGTCTCCAACTACTGACACTGCACCCGTTAGAGTGCTGGAACACTTAGTGCTTATCTTCGAATTACAATGGAGTGACTTCTGTCTTTTCTTTTCTGCATTCGTCAACACTGCGTCAGAGTCTGAAATACCCATGCATAAAAACAATAGTGTGAGTATGGGTGAAGTGTGTGCACAATTACTACAGTGTAAAGGTAGCAGATTGTAACGCCCTCGATGCGGCTATATCTCCCACGTGTCGAAGCACGACTTAGAGGCATAACCGCATTGAAAGCAATGTCGCAAGTGAGGTAATCTTCACACAACCCATGTAATATAATAAGGGAAAGAGATACATAGTTGGCTTACAATCGCCACTTCACATAATTACATGAATAAAACATTACATCATCCAGATACAATCAAGGTCCGACTACGGAACCAAAATAAAAGAAGAACCCCAAATGCGACAAGGTCCCCGATCGACCCCAACTGGGCTCCACTACTGAACAACTAGAACGAAACAACACAAAGGACAAGATCTTCATTGAGCACCTCCTGAGCTTGGTTGCGTCATCTGCACGGACTCATCGGCACCTGCAAGCTGGTTTTGGAAGTATCTGTGAGCCACAAGGACTCAGCAATCTCGCACCCTCGCGATCAAGACTATTTAAGCTTATGGGTAAGGTAAAGGTATGAGGTGGAGCTGCAGCAAGCGACTAGCATATATGGTGGCTAACATACGCAAATGAGAGTGAGAAGAGAAGCCAAAGCACGGTCGATAAAAGTATGATCAAGAAGTGATCCTAAAACCACCTACGTCAAGCATAACTCCAACACCGTGTTCACTTCCCGGACTCCGCCGGAAAGAGACCATCACGGTTACACACACGGTTGATGCATTTTAATTAAGTTAAGGTTTAAGTTATCTACAACCGGACATTAACAAATTCCCATCTGCCCATAACCGCGGGCACAACTTTTGAAAGTTCAAATCCCTGCAGGGGTGTCCCAACTTAGCCCATCACAAGCTCTCACGGTCAACGAAGGAATAGACCTCCTCCCGAGACATTCCGATCAGACTCGGTATCCCGGTACAACAAGACATTTCGACAGGGTAAAACTAAACCAGCAACACCGCCCGAATGTGCCGACAAATCCCGATAGGAGCTGCACATATCTCGTTCTTAGGGCACACTCAGATGAGCTCTCCATACAACTAAAACCAAACCTCGAGTTTCCCCGAGGGGGCGCTGCACAGGACTCTAGTTCGGACCAACACTCAGCGGAGCACTGGCCCGGGGGGGGGGGTTAAAATAATGATGACCAGGAGCGCGACTCCCAAGAGAAAAGAAAAGGCTAGGTGGCAAATGGTAAAACCAATGTTGGGCATTGCTGGAAGAGCCTTACTTAAGGCGAACTGTCAAGGGGTTCCCATAATAGCCCAACCGCGTAAGGAACGCAAAATCTGGGAACATAACACCGATATGACGGAAACTAGGGCGGCAAGAGTGGAACAAAACACTAGGCATAAGGCCGAGCCTTCCACCCTTTACCAAGTATATAGATGCATTAATTAAACAAGATATATAATGATATCCCAACAAGTAAACATGTTCCAACAAGGAACAACATCTCCATGTTCCAACAAGGAACAAACTTCAATCTTCACCTGCAACTAACAACTCTATAAGAGGGGCTGAGCAAAGCGGTAACATAGCCAATCAACGGTTTGCTAGGACAAGGTGGGTTAGAGGCTTGGTTCAACAATATGGGAGGCATGATAAGCAAGTGGTAGGTATCGCAGCAAAGGCATAGCAAAAGAGCGAGCAACTAGCAAGCAAAGATAGAAGTGATTTCGAGGGTATGGTCATCTTGCCTGAAATCCCGCAAGGAAGAAGAACGAGTCCATGAAGAAGACAAACGGAACGTAGACAAACGGGTCCTCACAAACGCGACGTTATCGGAACCAACCCGAAGAAGCAACACCGGAAAGGAGCAAACAACATAGTAAACAACCACCACATAAGCATGGCATGATGCGCAAACAAGTATGATGCATGTCCAGTTTAATGAGGCATGGCATGGCAAAGTGCACAAGCAACCCTACAAATTAAGTGGAGCTCAATATGCAACGAGTTGCATATTGACGAAAACACCACATGACTTATTTAGTTCTCTCTCGTTTATGTACCCAACAAGATTAAATGTTGTTAGCATGGCAAGAGGTGAAGCAAAAGAAAACTACCTATCTAGTCAAGGTTAAATGAGGCCGGAAGCAACGAACAACAATTCCGGAAACTCCTCATGAGCATATTATAGATTTGGTACTGTTCTGCCCTAAACACAATTTTAGAGTTGTTTAACATGTAAATAAAGGTCACCATGTTAAACTAGGCATTTTTCTACCCCATTTACATATAAAGTTTGTTAGATTTGGAGCTACGGTTGAATAGTTATGAATTAAAGCATTTTAGCATGGCATAGGAGAAAATTTAAACACACATCATTTTAAACACTTTAAACATAGATGAAAGTTGTAAATTATTAAACTAGATGAAATTCTAGTCAACTTACATATATGACATGTTTTAAATGGGTGCATGGTTCATGAGTAATTATATGCATGAAGTTAGAGGGTTTTTCTGCAAATCTGTAAATCTCTGGAAATTAGACAAATTCGTAGAATGGAAAAAAAGACATGGGCCGAAACTGGCTGGCTTAGAAGGAAGAGGAGCTGGGGGCATCTCACCATGCCTCATGGGCTGGTCGGTGGAGGAGGCCCAAGAGGGCCGGCTGGCTTGAGGCCAAGGGCGCGGGCGACGTGGAGTGGGGGCCGGCTGGGAAGGGAATGGGCCTTGAGATCGAGATGGGGCACTGGCAGATCGAGCAGTTGGACGCGGTCAACGCACACGAGGCAGGGGCCGGAGACGAAACGAGGGAGGCGGCGCTGCGGGACTTGAGGCGCGGGGCGAAGCAGAAGACGGCGCTGAGCTCGTTCCCGAGCTGGGGTGCAGCACGGGAATGGCTCTCGCTCGAGCAGCGCATGGGAAGAAGGCGCGACGGCATCGGTGGCTAGGGACTTGGCGCAGGGACGACCCGATCCGAGGCGGGGGAGGCACGGGCTCATCTGGTTCCCGGCCGGATCCAGTGGCGGACGTGGGTGGAGGCGGGCGGAGAGTTGAGGCCATGGTGGCGGCGTCCTAGTACAGAGAGTGGGATGTGAGAGGGAGCAGCAGGGTGAGATGGAGGGTAGGGGCGCAGTGACCTGGTAGGGATCGCTGGATCTCGAAGTGGGAGGGGGGTTCAGTTCAGGGCAGCAGTGGATGGATCCAGCTAATGGAGCGAAAATTCCATGCCTCGGGCGCCATGGACGAGCTCCCTGCATCCTTCCTATTAAACTAAGACAAAGAGAGGGTTGGAGAGATTAGGGAGAGCGAGGAATAAAAGAGAGAGGGGAGGAAGAAAGAGAGTGGGACAGCCCGGGTTCATGCTGGTGCTCACCGGCGGCGAGGTTCGTTTGCGGCAGCGGGATCGCGAGGTGGAGGAGCGCCGCGGGATTGGAGGAGGTGGACGAGGGGATCAGGGAGGATCCCGATGTGGATTCGGTGGAGTGTGGCGGCGGCTGAGGGGGGACAAAAGACCTAGATTTTAGGGTTGCTGCCTAGGGATTGGTCTATATATAGCACTGGATTTAGTTAGGGGCTAATCCGTCCCTCCGATCGTAATCGGACGCTCGAGAAAAATAGGCCAGGGAGCCCACATAAGAAAACGGAGACGTTTTGTAGATGTTTGGGGATGATCCGGACGCAATGGCAGCGACAGCCCGAGTCGGGTCCGGGACAACTTTCGGACGCGCGCGAGGGGGGCTGCGGGCTGACGAGAGAGGTTCGGTTGGGCCTGGCGGTAGGTAGTGGGCTGTGTAGACGGTCTCGAGCTGAGAGAAGAGAAGAGAGAGACCCGGCGATTGTTTCCGGAGACCGAAAATGTCCGACGTTAGACCGGCTATAATGCCGCTATAGTTTAACGGTTGGGCTATCAAACGAACTCCGAATGTGATGAAACTTGACAGGCGGTCTATCTACACTATAATAAGACCACACGCCAACTTTCATCCCATTCCGAGAACATTTTCTGGATACTTATAAAATAATATTTCGGACATGTCGCGGGCGCGTGCAAGTGTGGTTGGTCTCAGAACGGACAACGGAGAAAACTCGAAGAACCCGGACGAATGCAAGTTTTAAAACATGATGATGCAATGCACATGATAATATGATAAGATGCAACACGCAAGCAAATGACATGGCAACGACGGCGAATAACTGGATGACAACTGGCACATCGGTCTCGGGCCGTTACAACACTCCACCACTACGAGAGGATCTCGTCCCGAGATCTAGAATGGCACCGGAGGGACAACAGAAGAGATAATAGAAGAGGTAAAACAAATTGCTTCTTTGACAAACGAGTGAAACCAAAGAACCTTGAGAGGTTAAGCCATTTCGAGAAAAAGAATACAACGGACATGCACGAAGTTGAAAAACACTCCGTTAGAAAAGAGGGACAAGGAAGAACAAATTCGGACAGCACTCCGGTAGAAAGAGATATGAAACTTGATAAGACGAAAAGAACTTGAGCAGAGGACACAACGCTCCGGTTAAATGGATAGGCATGAAAAGAACATGATCTTTGACAAAATGAGATGATTGGTTGAAAAGAGCAGCAACACAATGCCTCCGGAACGAAATAATAGAATATAGATAATTGAAATAAAAGAATGGAGAAGAAAATGCCAACTTCTGCCACATAAGAGCTTGAAAAGGCATCTTTAGGAGAAGGGTCGAACGGAGTTGTTGGAACACCAACAACGAAAATAATAAGCTTGATATGGTCTTATAGAAGACATCTCAAAATTATGAGGTGAAATTCTGCCACTGACGAAAAATAATGGATTGGATTGATATCAACAAGGAGACGAGAAACTAATTTCACCGGGAAGGATAGATGAAGAACTTGGGTCATATATTATCACCATTAATAGCATTAATCCTTAGGAAAAGCTTTAGGTGAAATATAACTCCAGATAACTCCAATGACGAAATTGATGGATTTAAAATATCTCATTCTTAAAAACATGTGAAACATGGAACATGAACTCAGATTATCAAGAATGACGTAATACCACCTCCAATGATACGGTAGACAGAAATGCACTCCGGATTACAATATGAAGAAAACTTGAGTCTCTTAGAAAAGAATCTCGATGAACACTTCGAGAAGGAATATAAATCCTTGATGAACCATCATGTAGCACCTTGATGAAGTACTCCGGTAAACAAAAGGATAACGAAAAGAAAGAGAAGTTGGAAACACAATGTGAAACCTTGTAATGATTTATATGGATCTCCGTGATAATTAGAGCTTGGAACTCCGGGAAAGACAAGATGAACAAAAGAAAATCAAGAATTTGATGAGCCTCCGGAATAAGGAATTAATCACTTGGATGAACAAGAATAAGGATTACATTATGTGTATCCTTCACCAATTTAAATTGATGACAAACAACGGATTTGGCATACTACTTATTCTCGAAGAAAGGATTAAGATAGATATCGCGCCAACTTGAGAAGGTCTTCAACGAAACACCGGTGGAATCGAAACAACGAATGAATTGATATGATAACGAAAGAAGAGGAATCTTGCACGAACCACCGTAAGAATTGAAAATGAACGAAGAAAAGATAAAGAAACACCGGGAAGAATTAGCAAATGAACGAAGAAGCTTGAGGGGATTTAGTTACATGAGAACGAAGAGATCAAGAACTGATTAGAGGATAATTGATCGATGCACCGGTAAGATTAGGGGAACTATAACTGAAAGTTGGGAATAATAATTATGAGATGATGGGCTCCGGAGAATCAAACTGAAAATACTCTGAATTACTTCGGATGGGTGAAAAGAATATCTCACAATCGCAAACAATTATGAGAGGATGGTCTCGAACTAGAACCACGAATCCCTGAGAGAACGGATAAGATATGGAGGTAAGGCTCTTCTTTGGTCTTCAAATGATGAGAAAGACGATGAGAAACACCACCGTGAATTGTTGAAACACTCCGGAATAGAGAAGAACAGAAAAGTTGAACCAATGATGAAAAGAATTTGAAAGATCTTGGAGGAAGACATATGACTGATGATAAATCATTCTTACGTCACACTTCGAAAAGAAGATTTGAGGATAGCTCCAGGAAAAATAAGAAGAGTCAGGTAAGATCCTGGGAAGAGACCTGTGGGTTAGGGCCCACTCAAAAGAAACATCGTAGAACGATTCAAAAGAGAGAAAGCACCGGTAAGATTTAAATGGCTAGAATGAGATAACAACCTCGAAATAGGTTGAACTGATCTTGAATGAAAAGACGATCCTTCTGAGATATGTTGAGCACTCCGGGACAATAGGATATCGAGAGGTGAACGATTAAGAATTGCGCCGGCATGAGAAAGCCTTGAAATGAGGAAAGGAATATGATCAACAAAGCTTGAATTGAATCCACCGGAGAAGAAAAAGAATGAATAATGATGAACTTGAAGCTCCGTTAGAATCTTCATGAGAATCACCAGATAAGAATATTGATAGACAAAGAATGGAGAGGCTTCACATCAATAAGATGGATACTCGATTAAGAAATCTGAGTCCTTCAAAAAAAAGGGGGGGGGGGGGGGGGAAAACAAATGCAACTTGGGATGGATGAAACGAACACCGTAGACAAAGCTGAGATTGAAACTTGCGGATGTTGCAATGATCGGATCCACTTGAAGAGAAGCAAGCCGGTTAAAAAAGGATTGACATGACACTATCGATTATCATGAAGTATTAGTATTCACATCGGAGTATGAGAACACCACTTGGAAAAGGTATGGAATCAACATTTGACTTTGAAGCAACTCGAATACCACAATTCAAAACAAAAACAAAGGATTGGCTTGCAGAATAAGCCGGAACAAACATATGATAGAGATTTCGTCCGAAGTTTTCGTGGTGGGGACTACACGGGCTCGACCGTACAGCACCATCATGTACAAGGCAGTGCACATGACATACGAAGCATCCCCGAGTCGGCATAGCCAAGGACTCTTTAAGACACAACAAGACCACTGTAAAATCGACCGTGAATAGGCGGACCACTAGATGTCGAACCCCAATTTCATATCATACATCTGTCGGAAAGATATCCTACGAGCTACTTGATTTCCCACCTATGAAACTCCTAAACCTTTCCGGTTATGCAATCAGGTGTTGGCGATACAGGGGAAGCATAATATCTCACCCAATTCTAGCAAATCCTACATCCAGCTGTATCCATCCTTCAACACATAACCGAGAAAAACTTCGGAAACCATCTACCTCAACCTTCGAAAAGCATCCGTTATACAAGTTATGGTGATACTCCCGAACTCCCGCCCCAGTACTGGGTGGCGTCGAGGTTATCTCACCAACGAACTGCATAAAAGAGATTTTCGATGTCGGCGTACTAAACTCAGGTATTCCAGAACTGCAACGATAAAATTATGACGACAACATCTCAGAGCTCAACTCCCCGGGACACTTCCACAAAATCCCTGACAGGAGGCACCAAGACAATGTTCTCATCATAAAACCATCGGAACGATTCCAAGATACCCGCGTGATCCTAAATTTTTTTTAGTGAAATTTGAGAAGAGAAGAGTCAAAACTCTACGTCAGGATGCCTTACCAGAGCGATGAGGAGACCGGGGAGTAAAAAGAATTCCTAAACTCTCTGATATATAATTCCTAAATGACTCAAAACATTTTTCTAAACACAACTCGGCCACTAATAACGATCAAGGAATGGGGCTCCTAAGGTCGGGGATGGCTCTGATACCAACTTGTAACGCCCTCGATGCGGCTATATCTCCCACGTGTCGAAGCACGACTTAGAGGCATAACCGCATTGAAAACAATGTCGCAAGTGAGGTAATCTTCACACAACCCATGTAATATAATAAGGGAAAGAGATACATAGTTGGCTTACAATCGCCACTTCACACAATTACATGAATAAAACATTACATCATCCAGATACAATCAAGGTCCGACTACGGAACCAAAATAAAAGAAGAACCCCAAATGCGACAAGGTCCCCGATCGACCCCAACTGGGCTCCACTACTGAACAACTAGAACGAAACAACACAAAGGACAAGATCTTCATTGAGCTCCTCCTGAGCTTGGTTGCATCATCTGCACGGACTCATCGGCACCTGCAAGCTGGTTTTGGAAGTATCTGTGAGCCACAAGGACTCAGCAATCTCGCACCCTCGCGATCAAGACTATTTAAGCTTATGGGTAAGGTAAAGGTATGAGGTGGAGCTGCAGCAAGCGACTAGCATATATGGTGGCTAACATACGCAAATGAGAGCGAGAAGAGAAGGCAAAGCACGGTCGATAAAAGTATGATCAAGAAGTGATCCTAAAACCACCTACGTCAAGCATAACTCCAACACCGTGTTCACTTCCCGGACTCTGCCGGAAAGAGACCATCACGGTTACAAACGCGGTTGATGCATTTTAATTAAGATAAGGTTTAAGTTATCTACAACCGAACATTAACAAATTCCCATCTGCCCATAACCGCGTGCACGGCTTTCGAAAGTTCAAATCCCTGCAGGGGTGTCCCAACTTAGCCCATCACAAGCTCTCACGGTCAACGAAGGAATAGACCTCCTCCCGAGATGTTCCGATCAGACTCGGTATCCCGGTACAACAAGACATTTCGACAGGGTAAAACTAAACCAGCAACACCGCCCGAATGTGCCGACAAATCCTGATAGGAGCTGCACATATCTCGTTCTCAGGGCACACTCAGATGAGCTCTCCATACAACTAAAACCAAACCTCGAGTTTCCCCGAGGGGGCGCTGCACAGGACTCTAGTTCGGACCAACACTCAGAGGAGCACTGCCCCGGGGGGAGGGGGGGTTAAAATAATGATGACCCTCAGGAGCGCGACTCCCAAGAGAAAAGAAAAGGCTAGGTGGCGAATGGTAAAACCAATGTTGGGCATTGCTGGAAGAGCTTTACTTAAGGCGAACTGTCAAGGGGTTCCCATAATAGCCCAACCGCGTAAGGAACGCAAAATCCGGGAACATAACACCGATATGACGGAAACTAGGGCGGCAAGAGTGGAACAAAACACCAGGCATAAGGCCGAGCCTTCCACCCTTTACCAAGTATATAGATGCATTAATTAAACAAGATATATAATGATATCCCAACAAGTAAACATGTTCCAACAAGGAACAACATCTCCATGTTCCAACAAGGAACAAACTTCAATCTTCACCTGCGACTAACAACGCTATAAGAGGGGCTGAGCAAAGCGGTAACATAGCCAATCAACGATTTGCTAGGACAAGGTAGGTTAGAGGCTTGGTTCAACAATATGGGAGGCATGATAAGAAAGTGGTAGGTATCGCAGCAAAGGCATAGCAAAAGAGCGAGCAACTAGCAAGCAAAGATAGAAGTGATTTCGAGGGTATGGTCATCTTGCCTGAAATCCCGCAAGGAAGAAGAACGAGTCCATGAAGAAGACAAACGGAACGTAGACGAACGGGTCCTCACAAACGCGACGTTATCGGAACCAACCCCGAAGAATCAACACCGGAAAGGAGCAAACAACATAGTAAACAACCACCACATAAGCATGGCATGATGCACAAACAAGTATGATGCATGTCCGGTATAATGAGGCATGGCATGGCAAAGTGCACAAGCAACCCTACAAATTAAGTGGAGCTCAATATGCAATGAGTTGCATATTGACGAAAACACCACATGACTTATTTAGTTCTCTCTCGTTTATGTACCCAACAAGATTAAATGTTGTTAGCATGGCAAGAGGTGAAGCAAAAGAAAACTACCTATCTAGTCAAGGTTAAATGAGGCCGGAAGCAACGAACAACAATTCCGGAAACTCCTCATGAGCATATTATAGATTTGATACTGTTCTGCCCTAAACACAATTTTACAGTTGTTTAACATGCAAATAAAGGTCACCATGTTAAACTAGGCATTTTTCTACCCCATTTACATATAAAGTTTGTTAGATTTGGAGCTACGGTTGAATAGTTATGAATTAAAGCATTTTAGCATGGCATAGGAGAAAATTTAAACACACATCATTTTAAACATTTTAAACATAGATGAAAGTTGTAAATTATTAAACTAGATGAAATTCTAGTCAAGTTACATATATGACATGTTTTAAATGGATGCATGGTTCATGAGTAATTATATGCATGAAGTTAGAGGGTTTTTCTGCAAATTTGTAAATCTCTGGAAATTAGACAAATTCGTAGAATGGAAAAAAAAGACATGGGCCGAAACTGGCTGGCCTAGCAGGAACAGGAGCTGGGGGCATCTCACCATGCCTCATGGGCTGGTCGGTGGAGGAGGCCCAAGAGGGCCGGCTGGCTTGAGGCCAAGGGCGTGGGCGACGTGGAGAGGGGGCCGGCTGGGAAGGGAATGGGCCTTGAGATCGAGATGGGGCAGTGGCAGATCGAGCAGTTGGACACGGTCAACACACGCGAGGCAGGGGCCGGAGACGAAACGAGGGAGGCGGCGCTGCGGGACTTGAGGCGCGGGGCGAAGCAGAAGATGGCGTTGAGCTCATTCCCGAGCAGGGGTGCAGCACGGGCATGGCTCTCGCTCGAGCAGCGCATGGGAAGAATGCGCGACGGCATCGGCGGCTAGGGACTTGGCGCAGGGATGACCCGATCCGAGGCGGGGGAGGCACGGGCTCGTCTGGTTCCCGGCCGGATCCAGTGGAGGACGTGGGTGGAGGCGGGCGGAGAGTTGAGGCCATGGTGGCGGCGTCCTAGTACAGAGAGAGGGATGTGAGAGGGAGCAGCAGGGTGAGATGGAGGGTAGGGGCGCCGCGACCTGGTAGGGATCGCCGGATCTCGAAGTGGGAGGGGGGCTCAGTTCAGGGCAGCAGTGGATGGATCCAGCTAATGGAGCGAAAATTCCATGCCTCGGGCGCCATGGACGAGCTCCCTGCATCCTTCCTCTTAAACCAAGACAGAGAGAGGGTTGGAGAGATTAGGGAGAGCGAGGAATAAAAGAGAGAGGGGAGGAAGAAAGAGAGTGGGACAGCCCGGGTTCATGCTGGTGCTCACCGGCGGCGAGGTTCGTTTGCGGCGGCGGGATCGCGAGGTGGAGGAGCGCTGCGGGATTGGAGGAGGTGGACGAGGGGATCAGGGAGGATCCCGATGTGGATTCGGTGGAGTGTGGCGGCGGCTGAGGGGGGACAAAAGACCTAGATTTTAGGGTTGCTGCCTAGGGATTGGTCTATATATATATATAGCACTGGATTTAGTTAGGGGCTAATCCGTCCCTCCGATCGTAATCAGACGCTCGGGAAAAATAGGCTAGGGAGCCCAAATAAGAAAACGGAGACGTTTTTTAGATGTTTGGGGATGATCCGGACGCAACGGTAGCGACAGCCCGAGTCGGGTCCGGGACAACTTTCGGACGCGCGCGAGGGGGGCTGCGGGCTGACGAGAGAGGTTCGGTTGGGCCTGGCGGTAGGTAGTGGGCTGTGTAGACGGTCTCGAGCTGAGAGAAGAGAAGAGAGAGACCCGGCGACTGTTTCCGGAGACCGAAAACGTCCGACGTTAGACCGGCTATAATGCCGCTATAGTTTAACGGTTGGGCTATCAAACGAACTCCGAATGCGATGAAACTTGACAGGCGGTCTATCTACACTATAATAAGACCACACGCCAACTTTCATCCCATTCCGAGAACATTTTCTGTCCACTTATAAAATAATATTTCGGACATGTCGCGGGCGCGTGCAAGTGTGGTTGGTCTCAGAACGGACAACGGAGAAAACTCGAAGAACCCGGACGAATGCAAGTTTTAAAACATGATGATGCAATGCACATGATAACATGATAAGATGCAACATGCAAGCAAATGACATGGCAACGACGGCGAATAACTGGACGACAACTGGCACATCGGTCTCGGGGCGTTACACAGATAGTAGGTCGGTGAGAAATAAATGACGGGAGACATATGATAGCTCTACAACATGCATGGCACACTAAATTACTACAGGATTCTATGAAAATAACAGTCGATTGAAAGCAAATAGGTCAGTCCATTTTTCTGCACCGTCCGATGTACAAAGAACGGGCAGATCGCCTTCATCTACCTCCAGCGAGTCAGTGTTGACGATCTTCCTCGAAACGTCAGCGACCACCGGCCCAGTATTCCTCCCCTGCCGCGCCCTCCCCTCGACCTCACCGCACCGCCGTGCTTGGCACCGCCCCCCGGCCATCCATTCATGCCCCACCGACCTCCAGATCGGGCGCAAGCAGCTCCTGCGCCCCACACCCCTATGATAGACACCGATGCGCCGCTTCCCCAGGGAACAGGCGGACTAGGTGCTCCACGTGCCTAAGCGGGTGCTGCTTCTTTTAATTGCGGTTCGACTGACCCTGAATTAAAATCCAGGCGGGCTACTGACCTCTAGCAAAGGTGAAATTGTAAAAGGGAGGAAACCTTGTGCATTTAGTATCATGAAGAAGATGCAGTAAGAAGCACTCAACTAGTTTCTTTCGTGGGATGAATACGGTGTGAGCGGAGACGTAAGATTTGCACGAATAAGGGAAGAGGAGTACCTCTTTCTGCTGGCAGTGCTATGTCCTCCTTATGTTTTTCCGACGATCTTCTTGTTGTTTGCCGGAAACCAGAAGTTGTGGAGGACGGTGAAGCCTTGGACGAACCCATGGCCAAGTTGTTGAGTGTGGTGCGGTGGCCGTCTGTCAGCGGCGGGGAAGCAAATCCGAGGCGGCGAACGACGGTGTAGCGGGAACAGCTCTAGTGCGGTGGACGGTTGCGATAGTGGAGCCGCAACGGTGAGGCGCAGGACGGCATGGTCGGAGTGGTTCTGGTACAGCGCACGTCGGCGTCGGCATCATGGAGGCAGCTCTGCCTCGGCTTCAACTACTAAGTCCTTGAGGGCGTTGCGGTTGCGTTGGACGACGACATCGGGGTACCGGCTCCAGCGTGATGGAGGAGGGTGGCGGTGGATTGGCCGCTATGGGGTGGAGGACGGAGGAGGCTGGGGTTTCGCGGCTGGTGGAGAGGGCGTTTTCGTGCCCACGGAGTATGAATGGGGAAACGGAGGGAGGCGGGGAACTAAGGGGGAACAATATTTTGGTTTGAGACGCGCTTGTTTGAAATTTGGGGAAAGTTACAAACTTTCCCCCATCTAAAATTTCGGACATATTGCGGGTTGGGGGTAGGACAGTCATGTCAGGTGTCCCAAATGTGGGCGGGATAGATTTCGGCCGAGCACATGGGTAGGCGCCCACGGCGTATGAATGCTTCTCTGGCGTCTTGGTGAAGTTACAAACCTACCCTGGTTTAGACCTTTGGACATCGGGCCGATAGGCTACACGGGCCAGAGTCAGGACAGTAATTTCCTACCACCAAAACATTAGTCTCGCGCGGTTTCGGGTGACCAGAGGCCTATTTGGCGCTTCGTTCAATATTTGGGAGCAGAAGTATTAGGCCTCCTTTGGTTTTTAGGATTTTTGTAGGAATTCTATAGGATAGGATTTGCAAAGGAAAAATTCCTTTGAATCCCTTTGGTTTGTACGAATGGATTCCTATTCCTATGTAGGATAGGAATCAATCCTTCACGTTTTGGAGGAAAAAAACATTAGCCTAGACTCAATGGAAAAAATCCTATCCTATGCACCAAATGACATCTCTTTCTCTATAGGAATTGACATGCATGTCATCTCACTTCCTATGATTTTCCTATTCCTATAAAATTCCTATCCTATGAACCAAAGAAGGCCTTAACGTTTTCGGTTCTCTTGAATTGAACTTTCAGGATTTGTCAAACTTCACAAATCTTTACTCTTGAAAATCCTAAAGCTACGATTATTTTGGAATGGAGGGGGTACATTTGAATATACATTATACACGAGTATATATTAAAAAATATGCAACTTACCTCAGTTCATGCATGTTTCCAGATATAATCTCCTTGGTTGCAAAAAAAAGTTAGATGAATATATATATATATAGCATGTTCAAACTCACAACAAAGATTGATGCCCCCTTTTACATCTGATTTACAAATGCCATTATCTCGGGTTCAAATAGATGAATGCACTTCCTATGAATTCGAATCTTCAAAACCCCCTTTATGTTGAATTCAACATGTATTCTATTTCGTAGCTAGCAATTTGGAATGTATCCATGCAAGTGACAAATGTATAAAGTGCTTCACACTAACAACATGGAGTGCACTAATTAATGTTTATATATGAATTGCAAAAGCATCCATTGCCTGTCTTTCAAACCGCTCTCACTCTATGGGTCGATAATATGAAATAAACACATGCACATGCTAGAATTCAATTGCAGTTGAAGAAAGAGCCTACTCCTGGTACTGTATATTAGTGATAGGGGTGTGTACAAAGTGCACGTGAATACCAGGCATTGTGTGTGTGTGTGTATACTATCGACGAACTAGCCCCGAAGCTTGTATAACATACTAAGGGCCTAGGGTTACAAATCATATATAGTCGGCTTATCACCAGTGGGGATAGAGTCCTCCGCGACTTTGGTAGCTTCGTGTTGTACGCCGAGTCCTCCACATGGGTCTTCGTATAACACATCTCGGTCCAACCTATATGTGGCGCAGGATGGAACCGACCCATGAGTCTTCATGTTGACCCACCACAACTAGAAATGATGTGCCCACCACACCACACACGCAATCGGCCACTAAGAAAATAATCATATACAATAGTACAACAGTATCTAGCTCACGATACGTCTCCATATTTTGTTGATGACACTGACGGACTTTGCATTTGATGCATGCTCCGTATTTTGTTGACGACACTTACGGTCATTGTATTTGAAGCGAAAGCACGGTCACTGGACTTCAGAATAAGCTCATCACGGTCACCACATACATTTTGTCGTGCTAACCAACATGTGGTTGGATGGTTAGAGGACAGTGGTTTCTCGAGCCCACCAAGGTTAAAGTCCCGGTGCTCGCACTTATCTTGTGTTAATTTCAGTATTTTCCGGCGACGTGCGTTCAATGGGAGGAGACGTTCCACTCGACTATGAGGCACCTATGGTGACTTCGTAAAATCTCAAGATCATATATGCTGGCCCACTCTCTCAAAGGTGCTCATAGGGGTAGGGTTCGCGTGTGTGCGCTTATAGCGGTGAGTGCTTGCGCGTATATATGAGCCCTTGCGTCTGTACCGTGTTAAACAAATACATATCATGATTGTACGGTCACTGGCTCACCCGTACAACTCGTATTTTGTTGATGACACAATCAATTGACCAGTCAAACGTTCCACGCGGCGCAACTAGTGTTGCACCATCGGGGCGCGTAACCGTGGGGCCCACCTGTCAGCCCGTATATGAAAGAAAGAAATGGTAGTTTGAGTCTGTACTGTGTTAATAAAATAGGAGTACATTTTAGGGTGATCATACGGTCACTGGCTCACCATATAACTCCGTAATTTGTTGATACCACGATCAATTGACCAGTCAAACGGTCCACATTCAGTAGCGCACATTACCATAGGGCCCGCCCGTTAGCGCGTATATGAAGGACAAAAATGGTAATAAATTAGTGGTCGGTGGGTATTCGAAGTCGTGAGACCTCTGGTTGGCAGTCACCGACGGTTGGGGGGCGTTGGGGCTAGAGGGATGGCCGGTGCGGCGGCGGACCGGGGTGGGGAGTGGTTTCGGGGAGGGCGGCCGGCCGCGGGGGCGGCGGGGGCTGGCGGTTCGGCCGGTGGTGGCTGGCGGCTCAGGGGGGGTGGAGTTTGATGATAAACTGGAGGCCCTTGATTTCGTATCCAACGGCTAGAAAATCTAATGACCAGAGATGAAAAAGTCAGTCGACTGACGTGTAGCCTCACCCCACACATACACATGCACGCACGCAAGACACGCACGCATGTAGGCGTGCAACACTGACACGTACACACGCACGCATGCTGGCGTGCAACACTGACACATACACATGCACTCACAAACACACGCACGTACGCACCCATGCTTGCAACACTGAAACGTACCCCTGCACGCATGCAACACTCGCACGCCTGCATGCACACATCACACGACGCAAGACACACATTCAACCTATACTCGCATGCACCCTTTGTTAAGGACATGGATTGTTACGTATATTAATCAATCTTATCTGTGATAAGCAGAACATTGATGTTTGCAGTGGTCTTTATGAATCACAATGTATCGAACGGGCTATCAACATAGTAGGCTTATCTACATGAAAAAGATGACGTCACACTCAATGAACAATCATCGGTTTATGAAATGCCCGCTTCTGACTGCCTTGGCCCACCAAAGGTTCCTCTGCTGTGCGCTGCCTGTGTTGGGTCACTGACATGCATGCCATGCACCCAAAGAGCCCACATGTCAGTGGAAGAACAGCGCGGTGTCCTAGGTCAGAGTCGAGGGCGCCACTCGCGGCACGCCCGGCTAAACACGCCTCTGTGCCGCATTCAAACGCCTCCATGAAACCCGCCCGTGCGGAAGCCGAGAAACCCACTATGGACACACGTCCGTTCATGACCGGGCCGCTCCCCTATCTCCTCCACCATTTTGTCCACTCTTACAATGGCTTACGAAGAGTAGTTATTCCGCATCCAAGCCGGCTGGGTAGCCTGCCAGATACGAGCTATGCAGCTCGCTGATCCACCTCCCTCCCCTCGCCCGACGGAGCCAGTTGCCGCCCCAAGCCGTGGAATTTTGCCATGTGTTGTTTTCATGGACTAGCAAGATGCCCGTGCATTGCACGGAACATCAAGATGCATTTTTTTACAAACTCCCGCATGCATGCAAGGGATAATTAATGTCCTCCTTTGCTAGTACCACGAGGCAAACACCATTAATATTGCATCGATTAGTGTTAGTGGCCTTGTATATCTGCAAATTGTAATTTTGATAGTGGCCCCTTGTATATAAAAATGGAGGGAGAAAGATGAGAGATAAGGTGAGGAAGAGTGGGGCATGGTGGTGACTGGTGGTCGGACTAGGCGGAGGCATGGGGATGGACGACGCATTATGTCTAGGTTTGTATCTCTCTCTCTCACACACACGTAGGTGGGGGACGTGCACGAAGAGAAGAGGTGCACGCACGGCGCATGTACTCCCGTCTCTTTCCCAACCACACCCCCACTGGTACACGGTGGAGCTCATTTCTGTATGAAAAAGGCATCCCACGTGGTAATTTGGCACGTGTACTGGTTGTCCACTTGGTGGAGGGAGGATCGTCTACCACGGGTGAACAAAAAAATTGCGACTTGATGCGTTATGTTAAATTAAAAAAAGAGGCAAACCATGTGGGGCCTACCTTATAGGCAAGGCTCTATACATTGGAGTACTTTTGATGTGTCCCGTCAACTCGCAGAATGAGGAGAAGCTTGCTTAGTACGCCTTACGCCCGCTCCCTCGCCCATGCGCGCGGTGGCTCGCAACACGAGGAGAAAATTTTACTACTCCCTCCATTTACTCCTCGTCCCTACTACGTACTTTGGTTAGTACTCCCTCCATTTACTTATACAAGGCCACTATAAAAAAATACATTTTGCATCTATAGAAGGCCACAAATAGTAATCGAGACAAACGTTACTACTCCCTCCTTTCCAGTTTATGGCTCAATTTCAAAATCTCTCCAACCAAGGTAGACGGTGAGTGGTCGAATTAATTTCATATTTTGCACAAGTAATTAGTACGCTCGTTTTTCTCAAGAAGTTATGTTTATCGAGGCATTAATTAGAACGAATGCATGAATGACCACTAAATTTCCATGAACTTGTACATGCATTGGTTAGTTTCCTCTTGACACTGCTTGCGTCGGGTGATCTAACGCACCTCGAAATCCAACATGTAATGGTACTACTACTAGTATAGTAGAATTGAGACTTATCAAATGGAAAAACGAATGTTTTTTAGATGAGCCCTATAAACCCTAGTGGGTACGTACTCCGTAAAAACATATTTTTCCAAAACTAAGTCGCTCCCTTTCATGAATTATATAGTATACTCCTCCGTTGACGCCCCCTTTCATGAATTCTATACTTCTTGTCGCTGACATGTGGGACATATAGTAACCGGGTCGACGTGTCGAGCACCAAATAACAGTGCAGAACAGCAGGGGGACGCACCCCACTCGTACCGGCCCAGTAGTAGTAATGAGCAATGAGACGTCAAATCACAATGCCGCACTTTCCCAGACGGACGAAGCAACCATTATTTCACACTTTGGTTCACCATCATCTCAAACCACGTACTAGTATTGCTTCTGCCTCAAGAGGGACACGCGCATCGCCTTGGTACATCATGACACGTGGGACCGCATGACAGGCCATGCTCCCCCGCCGACCGCTCGGTAAAATAACCTCATTTTTACTATACTTCCTCTGTATCAGTTTACTACATTGCATGCACGTCGTTCTAGGTTGAGAATTTAACTGGCTATATATGTGATGAACAGTACTGTAGCCTTTTAAAAAATGTATACTTTTGTACAGTAGTACTATCGATGGATTGCGCCATGGAGCAAAAATTGAAATTAAAAAAAAGGTGATACATATAGAGAGCGCTCGTCGCCAAATTATGCATATAGTACTATTAAAAAGGCTAGTCACAATAATGGTGTCCAGCACAACCCACCCCTCAAATAAAGCTAAGAGGGTGCTTGGATACGTTTTAGTCCCATGACTAAAAGTAGTGGGACTAAAACATGCTAGCCTCACCCATGCTTGGATCCAAATACTAAAAAGGCTAAAATCAAGTTAATGAGCATTTATTATCCTCCAAACCCTCCAATCCAGTTCTCGCCTGTGTTAAAGGAGAGGAGTTAAATGAGTAGAGAGAGGACTAATCCACATTTTAGTAGGAGTACCCCTGACTAAAAAAATTTAGTCTCAAGACTAGTTTTAGCCCCTCTTTAGTCAGGGGTGCTTGGAACTTTAGCCTCTTAAAGAGACTATTTTTAGTCAGACTAAAATAAGTCCCTTGGATCCAAGCACCCTCTAAGCATCCTGGAATTCTTTGACAAAACTAAGCACCCTGAAATTCTTTGACAACTAAACTGCTGGCTATATGATGTTGGCCATATATATTGTACGTATATAATGTGAAGAAACGAGTGGTAGTACTATACCAACTAAAAGATGAAATGTAAGAAATACTAGTATGTACGTACTGAAGAGTTAAAGTAACAAGAAGAAACATAACATAGTTCTGCTGGGGGCTCAGCACAACACACCCCTCAAATTAAATTAACCACACCTGAAATTAAACTTTGCAACTATTCCGGTAGACACTAAATTAGAACCACCATGAGCAACGACACTGCCACCTTACTCGGAGTCCTCGTCCACGTCCTCGACTTCGTCCTTGTCCCTCTTCCTCTTGGCCGATACTTCTTTGCTTGAACCGCACACTTGGCTGTTGCTCTTCATCCAACCCTTGTAGATATTGCAGCAAAGGTAGCCATCCATTGCAGCGTAGTGGATGTGGTCTATATCTAGTACATTCCGCTGCCATGCATGACGATGAAACATGTAATGAGGTTTCTCCAGTTTACCGTACGTAGGATGAACCATGGCTCCTGCCAGGGTCATCATTGAAGGCTGACGAGAGGACACCAGCCGATTCTTCTAGAGGTTGAAGGTGTTGCCTACAACGAGGCCTATCCGACGTAGGACTTCTTTGTCGTTACCAAAGTCTACAGTAATGAATTTCACTGTTTTGTCCTTGAGGAAGTTCTTAAAATCCTGGCACTCAACGTCGGCATGGCATATGTGGTAGACCAAGCAAACGTTATGTACGCAAACCTGGATCACGACGGGCTTATTCCTCTCTTCGTCCTTTAGATCCTTCTCTCGTCCTAGGACTGTGGTGTACTCAACATCTAGCCTAGCGACCCACTCATCATCTGAGTTTTCGAACATGCGGCTGAAGCAAGAAAGGCATCCTTTCACCGTCACGGAAGAACGGGTGTAGATGACGTCGAACTCATCGCCGGTGATGGTTCTAACCTTGTACTCACCGCCGATCGTGGAGATTTGGGACGCCATGGATTTGGGAGGAGGGTTAGGATTAGTGGAACTGCCGTAATGTGAATGGACGGGACGACAAGGAGCGAACCGTCATAGTATTGAAGGACGTGCGGGGACGAGTAGGAGCGAACTGCCAGCGTGCGAACGGCAGGGTAGTGGCTTTCCATTCTCCTATGATACGGGCTTCCGAGAGCCCTTGGATCTGAGATCGAACGGTTGCATGGCGTGATTCGAGACCTATGGGTGAATATCCTATCCTGGAGGGTTATTCTGCAAATTTTCAGCAACTTAGCAAGCGACCGTTTGATCTTAGATCCAAGGGCTGCCAGCAGCCAGTATCATGGTCGCGCCTACCACGACCGTCACGTCGCTCGCGCGGTCGTGCCCTTGGAGATTTAACACGACGCGTTAGGCTATCTGATGTTGGCATGTCATACATAGTCATCACTTAGTCACTCATACTACAACAAGGTTGGCTATAAGTGTATTTTTTACTCCTCTCTATCTCTTTCTTCGTACTCAAGGAAGAAATGGTGCTAAGCGCGTGTATTTATTGCATTTGCCAAGGAGTGACCTCTTCCAATGAAATGGTGTTGCTAAGTTTGCTTCATTTAATTAGCTATAGACTCAAAATTGTCTTTTCACCTAGGTACATGCGCTTAGCACCGTTTCTTCCTTGGGTCACCAAACTAGTCTCTCTCTTCTTGATTAACTTGCCACATCAGACTTTATGCCTATGTGGCAAGCTTAAGCACCTGTAGGAGCAAGTAAAAGTAAGTACAATAGTGCGCTTTACATGTCATTTTTGCATATGTGGAGGAAAGAGAGGCAAGGAAAAAGTGGAGAAGTGGGCTCTCATGCAAGAGCCAGCCTCTACTACATGGTGGAGCATTGGGAGAGGCACCTGTATGGAGGTGGTCAGGAATCTGGGAGACTCATGCCGGTCGTAGCGCCGCAGTTAAAATGATAATGGCAAGTCAAATCACGGGGCCCCACCTGTCCAGCAGTAACTCACTGTCAAATCACACAACCCTACTTTTGTAGCAGCCTACTCCCTCGTCTTCTCATGTCTCTGTCGAACCGACTAGGCGGAACTGCCACGCCGCCTACCGCGCAGGAAAAGCCCCGCCCTCGACTTTTAAATACAACTACATCCGCTTAAGAATCCAATGATATACTTTTTGTGACATAGTAACTCATATTTAGTTAGTCAAATGGATGACCTAGAACTACGTGCAGGCCCTATAAACCGAGACGCCAAAAAATAAAAATAACCGAGACGGAGAGGGTAGTTCAGCACGTATCTTTTTAGATAAATATAGTCGGGATTCACCAAGGTGTTGGGGCACGTAGCGGAAATTTAAAATTGTCTACGCATCACCAAGATCAACCTATGGAGTCATCTAGCAACGAGAGAGAGGGAGTGCATCTTCATACCCTTGAAGATCGCTAAGCGGAAGCGTTCAAGAGAACGGGGTTGATGGAGTCGTACTCGTCGTGATCCAAATCACCGATGATCCTAGCGCCGAACGGACGGCACCTCCGTGTTCAACACACGTACGGAACAGAGACGTCCCCTCCTTCTTGATCCAGCAAGGGGGGAGGAGAAGCTGATGGAGATCCAGTAGGACGACGGCGTGGTGGTGGAAGTAGCGGGATCCCGGCAGGGCTTCGCCAATCACAAGCGGGGAGGAAGAGGTGTCACGGGAGGGAGGGAGGTGCCAGGGCTTCAGGTACGGCTGCCCTCCCTCCCCTCCACTATATATAGGGGCCTAGGGGGCGCCAGCACCTTGTAGATCCCATCTAGGGAAGGGGGCGGCAGCCCTAGGGGTGGCTTGGCCTCCAAGCCAAGTGGAGGCGCCCCCACCCCTTGGGGTTTCCAACCCTAGGCGCATGGGAGGCCCAAGGGGGGGCGCACCAGCCCACCAGGGGCTGGTTCCCACGCCCCTTCAGCCCATGGGGCCCTCTGGGATAGGTGGCCCCGCCCGGTGGTCCTGGTACAATACCGATGACCCCAAAACTCTCCTGGTGGCCGAAACTGGACTTCCTATATACAAATCTTTACCTCTGGACCATTCCAGAACTCATCGTGATGTCCGGGATCTCATCCGGAACTCCGAACAACTTTCGGTTTACCGCATACTAATATCTCTACAACTCTAGCGTCACCGAACCTTAAGTGTGTAGATCCTACGGGTTCGGGAGACATGTAGACATGACCAAGACAACTCTCCGGTCAATAACCAACAGCGGGATCTGGATACCCATGTTGGCTCCCACATGCTCCACGATGATCTCATCGGATGAACCACGATGTCGAGGATTCAATCAATCCCGTATACAATTCCCTTTGTCTACCGGTATAGTACTTGCCCGAGATTCGATCGTCGGTATCCCGATACCTTGTTCAATATCGTTACCGGCAAGTCTCAATACTCGTTCCGTAACACATCATCCCGTGATCAACTCCTTGGTCACATTGTGCACATTATGATGATGTCCTATCGAGTGGGCCCAGAGATACCTCTCCGTTTACATGGAGTGACAAATCCCAGTCTCGATTCGTGCCAACCCAACAGACACTTTCGGAGATACCCGCAGTGCACCTTTATAGCCACCCAGTTACATTGTGAAGTTTGGTACACCCAAAGCATTCCTACGGTATCCGGGAGTTGCACAATCTCATGGTCTAAGGAAATGATACTTGACATTAGAAAAGCTTTAGCATACGAACTACACGATCTTGTGCTAGGCTTAGGATTGGGTCTTGTCCATCACATCATTCTCCTAATGATGTGATCCCGTTATCAATGACATCCAATGTCCATGGTCAGGAAACCATGACCATCTATTGATCAACGAGCTAGTCAACTAGAGGCTTACTAGGGACATGTTGTGGTCTATGTATTCACACATGTATTACGGTTTCCGGTTAATACAATTATAGCATGAACAATAGACAATTATCATGAACAAGGAAATACAATAATAACCATTTTATTATTGCCTCTAGGGCATATTTCCAATAGTCTCCCACTTGCACTAGAGTCAATAATCTAGTTCACATCACTATGTGATTGTAATGAATCCAACAGCCATGGGGTTTGTTCATATCTTGCTTGTGAGAGAGGTTTATCAGTCAATGGGTCTGAACCTTTCAGATCCATGTGTGCTTTACAAATCTCTATGTCATCTTGTAGATGCAGCTACCACGCGCTACTTGGAGCTATTCCAAATAACTGCTCTACTATACGAATCCGGTTTACTCCTCAGAGTCATCCGGATTAGTGTCAAAGTTTGCATTGACGTAACCCTTTACGACGAACTCTTATACCACCTCCATAATCGAGAAAATTCCTTAGTCCACTAGTTACTAAGGATAAGTTCGACCGCTGTCATGTGATCCATTCCTGGATCACTCTTGTACCCCTTGACTGACTCATGGCAAGGCACACTTCAGGTGCGGTACACAGCATAACATACTATAGAGCCTACGTCTAAAGCATAGGGGACGACCTTCGTCCTTTCTCTCTCTTCTGCCGTGATCAGGTCTTGAGTCTTACTCAATACTCACACCTTGTAACACAGCCAAGAACTCCTTCTTTGCTGATCTATTTTGAACTCCTTCAAAATCTTGTCACGGTATGTATTCATTTGAAAGTACTATTAAGCGTTTTTGATCTATCCTTATAGATCTTGATGCTCAATGTTCAAGTAGCTTAATCCAGGTTTTCCATCGAAAAACACTTTTCAAATAACCTTGCATGCTTTCCAGAAATTCTACATCATTTTTGATCAACAATATGTTAACAACATATACTCATCAAAAATTCTATAGTGCTCCCACTCACTCCTTTGGAAATACAAGTGTCTCATAAACTTTGTATAAACCCAAAATCTTTGATCATCTCATCAAAGCATACATTCCAATTCTGAGATGCTTACTCCAGTCCTTAGAAGGATTGCTGGAGCTTTGCATACTTGTCAGCATCTTTCAGGATTGACAAAACCTTCTGGTTGTATCACATACAACATTTCCTCAAGAAAAACATCGAGGAAACAATGTTTTGACATCCTTTCTGCAAGATTTCATAAATAATGCAGTAACTGCTAACATAATTCCAACAGACTCTTAGCATCGCTACGAGTGAGAAAGTCTCATCGTAGTTAACTCCTTGAACTTGTCGGGAAACATCTTAACAACAAGTCGAGCTTTCTTAATGGTGACACTTACCATCATTGTCTGTCTTCCTTTTAAAATCCATCTGCACCCAACGGCCTTACGGCCATCCAGTAGTTCTTTCAAAGTCTATACTTTGTTTTATACATGGATCCTCTCTCGGATTTTATGGCCTCGAGCCATTTGTCGGAATCCGGGCCCACCATCGATTCTCCATAGCTCGTAGGTTCATTGTTGTCTAGCAACATGACTTCCAAGACAGGATTACGTACCTCTCTGAAGTAGTACGCATCTTTGTCGACCTATGAGGTTTGGTAGTGACTTGATCCGAAGTTTCATGATCACTATCATAAGCTTCCACTTCAATTGGTGTAGGTGCCACAGGAACAACTTCCTGTGCCCTGCTACACACTAGTTGAAGTGATGGTTCAATAACCTCATCAAGTCTCCACCATCCTCCCACTCAATTCTTTCGAGAGAAACTTTTCCTCGAGAAAGGACCCGTTTCTAGAAACAATCACTTTTGCTTCCGGATCAGAAATAGGAGGTATACCCAACTATTTTTGGGTATTCTATGAAGATGCATTTATCCGCTTTGGGTTCGAGCTTATCAGCCTGAAACTTTTTCACATAAGCATCGTAGCCCCAAACTTTTAAGAAACGACAGCTTAGGTTTCTCTAAACCATAGTTCATATGGTGTCGTCTCAACGGAATTGTGTGGTGCCATATTTAAAGTGAATGCGGTTGTCTC
Source organism: Triticum urartu (assembly GCF_003073215.2). Taxonomy (NCBI): domain Eukaryota; kingdom Viridiplantae; phylum Streptophyta; class Magnoliopsida; order Poales; family Poaceae; genus Triticum; species Triticum urartu. The sequence continues at coordinate 127,945,789 of NC_053027.1, forward strand.
TAATGCCTAACCCATAAACGATAGTGGTAATTTGATAAGAGACATCATGGTATGCACCATATCCAATAGGGTGCAGTTATGATGTTCGGACACACCATCACACTATGGTGTTCCAGGCGGTATTAGTTGTGAAACAATTTCCACAATGTCTTAATTGTGTGCCAAACTCGTAACTCAGATATTCATCTCTATGATCATATCATAGACATTTTATCATCTTGTCACGACGATCTTCAACTTCACTCTGCAATTACTTGAACCTTTCAATAATTCAGACTTGTGTTTCATCAACTAAATATACTCAGCATCTACTCAAATCATCTGTGAAGCAAGAACATAACGATATCCACTGCGTGCCTCAGCACTCATTGGACTGCACACATCAAAATGTAATACTTCCAACAAGTCGCTTTCTTGTTCCATCTTACTGAAAACGAGGCCTTTCAGTCATCTTGCCCATGTGGTATGATTTGCATGTCTCAAGTGATTCAAAATCAAGTGAGTCCAAATGATCCATCTGCATGGAGTTTCTTCATGCATATCTACCAATAGACATGGTTCGCATGTCTCGGTCTTTTCAAAAACGAGTGAGTCCAAAGATCCATCAACATGGAGCTACTTCATGCGTTTTATACCAACATGACTCAAATGGCAGTGCCACAAGTATGTGGTACTATCATTACTATCTTATATCTTTTGGCATGAACATGTGTATCACTACGATCGAGATTCAATAAACCATTCATTTTAGGTGCAAGACCATTGAAGGTATTATTCAAATAAACAGAGTAACCATTATTCTCCTTAAATGAATAACCATATTTCGATAAACATAATCCAATCATGTCTATGTTCAACGCAAACACCAAATAACAATTATTTAGGTTTAACACCAATCTCGATGGTAGAGGGAGCATGCGATGCTTGATCACATCAACCTTGGAAACACTTCCAACACATATCGTCATCTCACCTTCAGCTAGTCTCCGTTTATTCCGTAGCCTTTTATTTCGAGTTACTAACACTTAGCAACTGAACCGGTATTTTAATACCCTGGTGCTACTAGGAGTACTAGTAAAGTACACATTAATATAATGTATTTCCAAAATACTTCTGTCTATCTTGCTAGCCTTCTCATCTACCAAGTATCTAGGGTAGTTCTGCTTCAGTGACCGTTCCCCTCATTACATAAGCACTTAGTCTCGGGTTTGGTTCAACCTTGGGTTTCTTCACTAGAGCAGCAACTGATTTGTCGTCTCATGAAGTATTCCTTCTTTCCCTTGCCCTTCTTGAAACTAGTGGTTTAACTATCAACAATTGATGCTCCTACTTGATTTCTACTTTCGCGGTGTCAAACATCGTGAATTGCTCAAGGATCATCATGTCTGTCCCTGATATGTTATAGTTCATCACGAAGCTCCAATAGCTTGGTGGCAATGACTATGGAGAACTATCACTATCTCATCTGGAAGATTAACTCCCACTCGATTCAAGCTATTGTAGTACTCAGACAATCTGAGCACATGCTCAACGATTGAGCTTTTCTCCCTTAGTTTGCAGGCTTAAGAAACTTGTCAGAGGTCTCATACCTCTTGACGTGGGCACTAGTCTGAAATCCCAATTTCAGTCTTTGGAACATCTCATATGTTCTGTGACGTTTCAAAAACGTCTTTGGTGCCACAATTCTAAACCGTTAGCATTACGCATTGAACTATCATGTAGTCATCAAAACGTGTATGTCAGATGTTTCCCAACATCTACAGACGACGCTCGAGGTTCAGCACACTGAGCGGTGCATTAAGGACATAATCCTTCTGTGCAGCAATGAGGACAATCCTCAGTTTACGCACCCAGTCCGCATAATTGCTACTGTGAACTCTCAACTAAATTTTCTCTAGGAACTTATCTAAAAATAGTAGAACCAAAGCATGAGCTACGACATAATTTGCAAAGACCTATTGACTATGTTCATGATAATTAAGTTCATCTAATCAAATTATTCAATGAACTCCCACTTAGATAGACATCCCTCTAGTCATCTAAGTGATACATGATCCGAGTCAACTAGGCCGTGTCCGATCATCACGTGAGACGGACTAGTCATCATCGGTGAACATCTTCATGTTGATCGTATCCACTATATGACTCATGTTCGACCTTTCGGTCTTCCGTGTTCCGAGGCCATGTCTGTACATGCTAGGCTCGTCAAGTTAACCTAAGTGTATTGCGTGTGTAAATCTGGCTTACACCCGTTGTATGCGAACGTTAGAACCTATCACACCCGATCATCACGTGGTGCTTCGGAACAACGGTCCTTAGCAATGGTGCATAGTTAGGGGGAACACTTTCTTGAAATTATTGCGAGGGATCATCTTATTTATGCTACCGTAGTTCTAAGCAAATAAGATGTAAACATGACAAACATCACATGCAAATCATAAAGTGACATGATATGGCCAATATCATCTTGCACCTTTGATCTCCATTTTCGAGGCGCGGCATGAACACCATCGTCACTGGCATGACACCATGATCTCCATCATCATGATCTCCATCATCATGTCTTCATGAAGTTGCCTCGCCAACTATTACTTCTACTACTATGGCTAACGGTTAGCAATAAAGTAAAGTAATTACATGGCGTTTTCATTGACACGCAGGTCATAAATAAATTAAGACAACTCCTATGGCTCCTGCCGGTTGTCATACTCATCGACATGCAAGTCGTGATTCCAATTACAAGAACATGATCAATCTCATACATCACTTATATCATTCATCACATCCTTTTGGCCATATCACATCACATAGCATACCCTGCAAAAACAAGTTAGATGTCCTCTAATTGTTGTTGCATGTTTTACGTGGCTGCTATGGGTTTCTAGCAAGAATGTTTCTTACCTACGCAAAACCACAACGGTGATATGCCAATTGCTATTTACCCTTCATAAGGACCCTTTTCATCGAATCTGATCCGAGTAAAGTGGGAGAGACACACACCCACCAGCCACCTTATGCATCAAGTGCATGTCAGTCGGTGGAACCAGTCTCACGTAAGCGTACGTGTAAGGTCGGTCCGGGCTGCTTCATCCCACAATGCAGCTGGATCAAGACAAGACTAGTAACGGTAAGCAAATTGAACAAATCATCGCCCACAACTGCTTTGTGTTCTACTCGTGCATAGAATCTACGCATAAACCGGGCTCTGATACCACTATTGGGGAACGTAGCAGAAATTTAAAATTTTCTACGCATCACCAAGATCAATCTATGGAGTCATCTAGCAATGAGAGAGAGAGAGAGCATCTTCATACCCTTGAAGATCGCTAAGCGGAAGCGTTCAAGAGAACGGGGTTGATGGAGTCGTACTCGTCGTGATCCAAATCACCGATGATCCTAGCGCCGAACGGACGGCACCTCCGCGTTCAACACACGTACGGAACAGAGACGTCTCCTCCTTATTGATCCAGAAAGGGGGAGGAGAAGTTGATGGAGATCCAGCAGCACGACGGCGTGGTGGTGGAAGTAGCGGGATCCCGGCAGGGCTTCGCCAAGCACAAGCGGGGAGGAAGAGGTGTCACGGGAGGGAGGGAGGCGCCAGGGCTTCAGGTGCGGCTGCCCTCCCTCCCCTCCACTATATATAGGGGCATAGGGGGGGGCGCCGGCCCCTTGTAGATCCCATCTAGGGAAGGGGGCGGCAGCCCTAGGGGTGGCTTGGCCTCCAAGCCAAGTGGAGGCGCCCCCACCCCATAGGGTTTCCAAACCTAGGCGCATGGGAGGCCCAAGGGGGGCGCACCAGCCCACCAGGGGCTAGTTCCCACGCCCCTTCAGCCCATGGAGCCCTCCGGGATAGGTGGCCCCACCCGGTGGACCCCCGGGACCCTTCCGGTGGTCCCTGTACAATACCGATGACCCCGAAACTCTCCCGGTGGCCGAAACTGGACTTCCTATATACAAATCTTTACCTCTGGACCATTCCGGAACTCCTCGTGACGTCCGGGATCTCATCCGGGACTCCGAACAACTTTCGGTTTACCGCATACTAATATCTCTACAACTCTAGCGTCACCGAACCTTAAGTGTGTAGACCCTACGGGTTCGGGAGACATGTAGACATGACCGAGACAACTCTCCGGTCAATAACCAACAACGGGATCTGGATACCCATGTTGGCTCTCACATGCTCCACGATGATCTCATCGGATGAACCACGATGTCGAGGATTCAATCAATCCCGTATACAATTCCCTTTGTCTACCGGTATAGTACTTCCCCGAGATTCGATCGTCAGTATCCCGATACCTTGTTCAATCTCGTTACCGGCAAGTCTCTTTACTCGTTCCGTAACACATCATCCCGTGATCAACTCCTTGGTCACATTGTGCACATTATGATGATGTCCTACTGAGTGGGCCCAGAGATACTTCTCCGTTTACACGGAGTGACAAATCCCAGTCTCGATTCGTGCCAACCCAACAGACACTTTCAGAGATACCCGCAGTGCACCTTTATAGCCACCCAGTTACGTTGTGACGTTTGGTACACCCAAAGCATTCCTACGGTATCCGTGAGTTGCACAATCTCATGGTCTAAGGAAATGATACTTGACATTAGAAAAGCTTTAGCATACGAACTACACGATCTTGTGCTAGGCTTAGGATTGGGTCTTGTCCATCACATCATTCTCCTAATGATGTGATCCCGTTATCAATGACATCGAATGTCCATGGTCAGGAAACCATGACCATATATTGATCAACGAGCTAGTCAACTAGAGGCTTACTAGGGACATGTTGTGGTCTATGTATTCACACATGTATTACGGTTTCCGGTTAATACAATTATAGCATGAACAATAGACAATTATCATGAACAAGGAAATACAATAATAACCATTTTATTATTGCCTCTTGGGCATATTTCCAACACAAGGAGCAAAACCAAGTGGTAGGCTGCTCCTGTCGTGTTGGCGTAGCAACTCAAGCAGGGTTAGTCCACACACGAAATGGTGACACACTTAGCAGGACCCCTTTGGCCGAGATGTGGCTCATCCACCATCTTGTTCCACGTGCGATGCACCAAATTACAGTTCGGAGCAGCGGTTGGAATTGGAGGCACCCCGGTCGTAGCGCCGCAGTAGTAGAAAATGAGCGACAAGGGGTCAAATCACAAAGCCCCACCTTTCCCACATTAAGGTGGACGGACGAAGCAACCATCATTTCACTCTAGGGCGCAAGAGCATAAAGAAAAGAGAAAACAATGATGCGTGCTGCAGCTACCTAGGGCACCCTAGGGTAGGGGTCTCCACTACAGATCCTTTTTTTTGAAAGCGCCTCCACTACAAATCGGCTTCTCCCTCGTCCTCTTGAAGAAAACCGATGATGAGTGCAGCGGTAGGGTTTGTAGGAGTACTACGGCGTGCGGGGCCACGTCGTAGTAAACGGGTTCGAGCCGATGCCTTAAATATGTGTGGGCCACTTGGTTTTATGGGAACGAGGCAGCATTTTGGGTTCAAGGACCAGTGGAGATATAGTACGTACAAAAAATTGTGGACGTAGGTTCGACCGAAAGGCAATGATGCATGGGCCCTGCATTTTGATATACCCGGGGACGCGCGAAATTTGCTACTCTACTCAAAACTAGTAAGGTACACATGTATTGAACGCATGAGATTTTGAAACCAAATTATGAATAAATACACACTATAGGATGTAAAGCTTTGAGTCATATATGCATGATGTAGATGTTCGTTTAGTTCTTATAGTTCATCTCATTCAAAATCAATAAGTTTTATAAAATGTTAAGATTCATGGGGTTGTGCATTTTACTCCCTCCGTTCCAAAATAAATGACCCAACTTTGCACTAACTTTGTACAGAGTTAGTGCAAAGTTGGGTCATCTATTTTGGAACGGAGGGAGTAAATCATAAAGTAAAAAACAAATAATGGCAATTCATTTAGAAAATAATAATCAATTATGATACAGAAGATTCTAGAACAAAGGAGAAGTGCTTGTGTTTTGAGGTTTGTGCATTATGCTTAAGTTCAACCATGGAGACTTCTAAATTGTACATGTGGCAGATCTGGTGGAATGTTGATGATATCCAACGGCCAGTAGTGCTCGGATTTGCCTATCTCTACACTGTCGGGTTAGCTTCATCCAGCGACCATCTTTCAAAGTTATTGGCACACTATATAGTTCTTGTGCCATAGTTGCATGTTTTGGAAAAAAGCTACTAGTGGGTTGTACTATCTATTTAGGAATAGAAGATGTATACATGGAAGTTGTCGGGAAAGAGATGACATGGAGCATCTCAATTCCTATGAGTAGGGATTGGAAAAGAGATGTCATTTGGTTCACATCATAGGAACTTTTCTATTGAATATAGAGATGACATGTTTGTCAATTCCTATGAGGAGGGATTAGAAAAGATATGTAATTTGGTTCATATCATAGGAACTTTTCTATTGAATATACGCTAATGTTTATTTTCCTTTGAAATTAAGGGAGTATAGGAATCCATTCATATGAACCAAGTGGCTCTAAATCTATAGAAATGATATCATGTTTATTTCCTTTGAAATGTGGAGTATATGAATCTATTCCTATGAACCAATTGGCTCTAAAGGAAAAAAATCCTATAAAAATCATATCATATAGAGTTCCTATGATATTCCTCGACACTAAAGGATGCTTGAAATTACTGCGGGTGATACGATGGTCCTTCTTTGTAGACTCCTCACCCAACTTTATAGTTACCTCTCGAAGATGAATGAAATGATATATACATGGTATTCTACATGTGCAATTTGGTACATGAAAACTCGGTAAAAGTTTGCGGGGTTCGAATTTTCAATAAAGCTATATGCATTGCATTTCGGAATGGAGGGAGCATACGGCAGTTGCTAACACTCACATGGAAGATTTGTGTGTAGGAGGAGTGGCTGTTCTGTTAAATGACATGGCAAAACTGACACTGTCGGATGCCGATCTAACGGTCCTTATGGCGTTCGTTAGGAAAAGGCTTGTGGCGAACGTTTTTCGGATAATGATTTACGGACACACGCATTCCATTGATACGTGCCCCCCTCTCTCTCACGCACACGCACCCTCACGAGTCACGACTCTCCCGAGTCCTCTCGCAGACTCGCACGTCGCACCCACCGTCTATCTGCAGGGAGACGTCACACACATATGTGCTCTTCACACCCTACCCTCAGAACTTCTAAAAAACAAAACACGGCGCACACAGTTTATTTTAGCTCACACGTCACACACTTGTACTGTTACTCTTGCGGCGAATGTTCTTTGGGCATAGTATATTGTAATCTCACGAAGAGAAGCGGTGCACGCATGCACTAGATCTCTCACACCCACTCACGGATACACGTAGGAGCGCATTTTTTGAAGCTGGTACAACAAAATCACTCCACTATATATAAAAGCAGGAGCCTTAGCGCTTGCTTTACTAGGGTTCCTCTCATTCACTCTCTCATGCTCTCCAGATCTAAGCAACACATAGGTGGCCACACTCTCTCTCAGCTCACGGCTGGTCACAAATCCGACCGGACAACCTTGACCAGGGCAGGGGTGTAGGTGCATCATTCACGCTGTCGTCGGCGGCGAGGGAGGAGACCAACAGCTGCCCGCGCGTCCCGATCGGCGGCCGTGCCGTTCTCTCCGAGAGAGCGCCGGCTCGGGAGGGCCTCCGACCCCGTCTTCCTCCATGCGGTATTGTGGCCAAGATGCGGCCTCCCGACGCCGTCTTTGCGACATGCCGACGACCCTCAGGTATATATTCCTTCGAAACCTGCCTTGCTCTACTACCCCAGCTCCCTTCGTGTGGATCCTTTTCTACTTCCGTCCGCTGTTCCAAAGCCACCTAGACTTCTACTAAGGCACGTGCTTTGCACGTATGTTCTGTATGATAGATACTCATATACCTTATTTTTAGAGAGAGAAATGGGTACTCGTATCTTGAGTAGATATCATAGTGTGTTTGTTTGCATGATCTAAGGACTATTCTGAAATAAGAAGCAAATCACTTGCACAAATCAAACTGAGTTCCAAGTAAGAATTTGATTACAAGATAAAAGTTGTAGTTTTATTATATGCTGTTTCCTGGGTTCCACTGATGTATAGTTCCAGAGTTGTTTGACGGTTTACATGCATGTTTATGGACTATTTTGTGCAACTAAATAAGTCATTTAGGTCTAACAGACACTCATGTCCTATATTAGCTTGAGGTATAGCTTATGTATGACTGAAATAAAATATTACACTTTTTCTGCGAATAATAAAAATATCACATTTCTCGATGAAGCAGAATAAAACTTTAGCTAGCATCAGCCATGCAATGTTATGTTATGTGAACAGTGTAAACTCTGCAGTATAGCGACATCTAAAAAATCCATTTTTACAGTAATCTAAAAAAATAAGTTAGTAGTAGAGTGTTTATTTCCCAGATGACAACGGGGAACCAAAATGTGCTAGCTATTTGCCAACTTGTCGTACTTGCGTGTGAGGAGGTGGCAGCAGTTTCTAGACATTTCTCAACTTCAGTAGGTGCAATCCAGATTCAACGGGGACTTCTTTATTTGTTTACTTGGAGAGCAGAGTCGGCCATGTGCACAAGGAGCGGGAGCGAATCCGGCAGCTCTTAGTCGTCAGATCATTTCATCCTTGGTTTGATGGATGGCAGTGATATGCATGAGAGGGGAAATGAACGGTGGATTTTGAGCCAATGCTTGTTTGGGCGGGAGAACCGAAGATGGAGTGGTAAATCCAATTTCAAAACTGCCGCATTATAGTAGTAGTAGATTAGAAGTAAAGCTATTTCATACAGTCGACTCAAAGCGTTGGTTCAAACAGGGAAGAAAGTGGGAAAGCTGTAGCATGAATCTAGGACTTGGTTCTAAGAGGAAACGGGGGAAAGTAGTAATATCTGTCACTGTTTAAATAATCGTATATCTTATTTGCACAAACAGGGATGTCTGTCTCCATATCGTTTCGGGATGTCTGTCTCCGTATCGTTTCTATCCGCGCAATCAAAAGCACACACCTCAGTTTTAGTACAACTGCGCAAAATGAGATGGCTATCCCTCGCTGCCGTCGTCTAACCTCCCGTCTTCAAGGTATCCCTACATTGGTAGTAACTAAGGTAGAATGACCAATGCAATCTAAAAGAAGCTGATTCGTACATTTTACTACCTGATTGCAGTGCAGGGACGAGCGAAAACAACTGCATCCTAGTCCGGAATGCACTTTCTACCAGTTCATCCATGGACCAAGGACTAGCTGGCACGGCTGCACGGCGGTTTTTTGGACAGGTGCGCGGACAAGAGGCATTGTGGTCTGCTTATTTCTGCAAATAGCGGTGCTTAAATTTAGTGGAATGCACAAGCATTTTAGCTGGTCAGTACACTGCATGGTTCAGTTCAGCATTCCAGCTGATACCACAATTATAATTGGTTATTCTGGAATGAGAGAACCTAACCCTGAATGGTGGCAACAAGAAAAAACCAGAGTGAACTCCAGGAAATGTGAGCCTGCCGGGAGGCCCTTTGCTCAGAGAGAAGCCTTGCTTGTTTTTTCCTGATTTGTAAACCTTCTCACAACTTTGTCTTTTGCTGTGAATTAGTATATGTTTGTTATGTTCTATGAATCATTGAGATGTATAAAATTGCTTAACATATGCTTTTCAAGTTTTTTATGAAGACGAGTTTAATGTGAGTGTTCCACATGAGCGCTGGACTAGCGTGTGAACGTTTGGAATTTATTACATTGTGGCCTCAATTAACTGCATGAACCACTGTAACAAGATACATAGTTGCTTATATGTCAGACAGCAGATTGTTGATTGTTAGCTGGTCGATAGCCTAGTGTTGAAGTGAGCTGAGCCAATGTGCCGTGTTTTGCACAACTGCTTACAAGTGGGGTAGCACCAACAGTGTTTACAAGTACTTATGTATACGTCGGTGCACGGTTCTCGAATGAGTGCTCTATTTAATCAAAACACACACTGCTCGTATGATAAACCATGACAACTTATGTCTTACCATGCCATATTCATGAAAAAACTAGTGAGGACGCATCTGTTTCGGCAACAATTACGATGGTTCTCACATGATTCACGGGCACACAAAAGTAGCAGCAGTTCCGATAGACGGATTCAAACAGAGTACTAGCCCCAAAGGGGTCAATAATAGGCAAGGTTCGGATAATTAGACACAATCCAAACTATTATTAAACACTAGCTGGGGCAACTATTTCATGCCTCGATCTAATTTGGGCTGGACACAAGACGAACCTTGCCATGAACATCATCGAGGACGTCCCACAGCAGCTCAATCCTGTGAACCTTCATGAAGACAACCTTGTGGCCTTGCCACTGATAAACTTGTTTGTGGAGGCATGCCACGTCATCTTCCTGCGTAAGCTTGACAAGAACAGTATTCCTCACAAACGAAGGAGTAGCTTTGAACTTCTTGTGCTTCAGTACACCCTGGACAACACGCCTGACAACAGTGAGGCTGGAATACAACTCTTCATTGGTATAACCGCAAATGGCTTCCAGGATCCAACAGCCTAAGAACTCTGTTTCCCCAGTGCGTATATTCAGGTCGTCCGCCTCATAGCGAGTGACATGTACAACCACACAATCCTTGTCTGCATCAGGGCTCTAATTGAAACAGAAACAAATTCTGAATTACTTTCAGTATAAGAAACACAAGTTATTTAAACCACTACATATACCATGGCATCGAAGCTAATAAAATTTTGCATTATTAATCACCACATACTTCCTTTTCTAAAAAAAATCACCACATACTTAGATGAAAAACCACAATCAAGATCGGCAAAGAAGGAAATCACCTTGGGCAGCTCAACGGGCGGGGGGGGGGACACATCCTCGAAGGGGGAAAACTGCTCCTGCAGTGCCACGGGGGTTGTAACCTCAAACGGGGCGTTGACCATCTCAGTATCTGGGGTCGCCTCGGTGGTTGCCTCCATCTTCTTGGAGCTCTCTATCTCGTGGGGATCAGCCTCCTGCGTCTGCTCCAATATCGGCAGATCTTTGCCTGGTTCTCCTTGGTCCATCATGAAACTGACGAATACTAGGAGTCCACTGAAAGGAAAACACAATCGCAATGACAATGAAACAAAAAAGAGAGTGAGGATCGGTTACTGCTATGCAAAAGTTCTTTTTTTCCTCTGAACGAAAATATACCAACATCATGGATCCGCTTACCTTCCCTTCGTTCGGAGAGAAGAACAGTGGCAGATGCAAGTGTTGCCTTTCTTGAAGACGGTGAGGGAGAAGGGGGTTCAGCGAAGAGTGAAATGATGGTTGCTTCGTCCGTCAAACTTAGACTGCGGGGAGGTGGGGTTTTGTGATACGACGGCTCGTTACTGTCGTGCTACGACCGGGGTGACTCTCCGTGTGCATACTGCCTTCTAATTATGTGGATGGCATTTGTGCCCACGCACTGCATGGCCCGCATGTCGGTGAACAAAAGTATAACGACATTCAGTAGAGGGAGACGTTTCAATGACCTAGGAGGAGCCAGAAGCGGTAGAGTGTCTCCACTGTACTAGTAGTAATTGTTTTTCTGGGTAGCTGTAGAGTGTCTCCACTTTACTAGTAGTAATTGTTTCTCGGGTCCCAAGACAAAACAGCCCATCCACACTAGTAAATAGTAAAATCAATTCAAAAACCTGGGTGCTCTTCTTCCTCCTTGCTCCCACCCACCTCACGTCAGCTCGCTCCACTCGTACCCCCAAATTCCTCACCTCACTCCTACAAAAAACCCCAGCTCCCCTTCTTCCTCACTCCTACAGAAAACCCCCAGCTCCCCTTCTTCTTCGCTCGCACTACAACTAGGCTCGTCATTCGTTACTCTGCTCAAATCCGTGAGCGCGACGCGATGCCCTCAAGGAAAATGGAGTCGGCTGACCCCAACGCCAAGAAGATGAGGCTCCCGCCAGCGGCGACGCCTGTTGTAGATCCCGCACCCGGCAGCGCGGGGAGAAGCGGCGACCCCACCCCCACCGGATCCCAGGAACCCGTAGAATCTTGGGTGGACCGCATTAGCGATCTCCCGGATGCCATCCTTGGGGAGATCATCTCGCTTCTCCCCACCAAGGATTGCTGCCGCACCCAAGTCCTCTCAATTCGGTGGTGCCCTCTATGGCGCGCCGTTCCCCTTAATCTCGACTGTCGTCAGCTATCTCTCTTCAATGATTTTGAAATCCCCAGAGCCATCATCTCCTCCCACCAGGGCTCCGTTCAAAGCCTCTGCATCCCGTCATGCTACCTGAGCAAGCATACCATGCCCTGCATGGTGGACGCCTGACTGGAATCCCCTGAATTCACAGAACTACAGCTGCTTGAGTTCTACTATTCCCCTGGAAATCACATACCACATACCGAACGCCATGAACTTGTGCCCTCAGCACCGATGTCCATCTCGGGGTTTTCGTCCTCTCTCCACACCACCACCTTTGCGCAGTGCTACCTACCAGACAATCTGGTACTAAACCTTCGACTCCCATTTCTCAAGAAACTTTCACTTGTGCGGGTTCGTATATCGGAGGCCTCATTGCACAGCATCATCCACTCCAGTTGCCCTGCGCTGGAATGCTTGGTGCTTTTTTCACAGTTAGAATCGGTTGTCTCCAAATAAAGTCGCCTAACCTTGTAAGAATTGGAATTTCTTTTGACGGAAGGCAGCTCATCATCCAAGATGCCCCTTCACTTCAAAGGTTGATCCTTGATTCTAGTTATTCACCGTTGCAAATAACCGTCCTCTCTGCGCCTAAACTAGAGACCTTGGGTGTAATACTTGATCTCTGTGCTCATTTCAATATGGTGTTTGGCTCCATAGTTCTTCAGGTACTTTATATTATCATCTACACTTGTAACCATAAGCTTCATTTTAAATTTCTGCGCATAATTTATATATCATCTTGGAGTACACATTTTGTACTAATATTATGTTCTATTCTCAATGAAGAGTTTCACCATGGATGGCCTATCAATGGTGCTGGATTCTGTCAAGATCTTATATATCCAAATGAATAGTTTTGATCTGAACAAGATTATTGGCTTGCTGCAATGCTTTCCATGTCTGGAGAAGTTGTATATAAAGGTGATAATTTCACGCACATTGGAAGCCCGCATATAGTGTACTAGAATTAACCGTTCAGCTGTTGCTCTTTCGACACTCTTCTTTTAGACCTTAACTGTTTTCAATCTTCATGTCTATTTAGGCAACAGGACGGGGTAAGAAAGTTATAACCAATCGGTGGATTCGTAAGCATTGGGATTTTCTCACTTCTCATGAGATTCGATTGAAGACAATAACACTAGAACGATATGTAGCCAACCGTGCAAACACAAGATTTGTCACATTCTTCCTACTGAATGCGAGGTTACTATTGTCCATCAGGCTTAAGTTTATCAGCAGGATGGTTTTGACGGATGGGTATGTCGAAGAGCAAAAAAAGGAGTTTCAGGTGGGAAAAAGAGCTTCTGAACGTGTCGGGCTTCTATTTACAACATATTGTGGTCATAATCCAGTAAATTTTATGACCCAGGATGTTCATTCTATGGACCTGACCGATCCATTTGACTGTGACTGCCGAAAACAGTGCTGGAGTTAGATGTTGTTGCCCTTTTGAATCTGGTTTTTTTGTAAACCTGATGAACAATTAACCCTCGTTCTTTTGTACAGTTTGTAAGCTGGAGTTAGATGTTCCCGCCCTTTTCAACTCGGTTGTGACTGTCATATTTTCTTTGAAACAAGGCAAATGGCTTGCCATTCGTTTAATTTAGAGTGAAATATTCTAACAAATCCAAACCAAGGGAAATAACATCACTCTCGCTGGCTGCTTGAGCTCACTGTGCATTACAGAAGCCAAGTGATTAGCCCCCACCAGCACCCACAAACTTATTTCGAACTAGCACATCAAATGGGCTGTAAATTTTCATAGGAAAGGCTGCATGACCGTGACAGATTTGGATTTTGACATTTGGGACCCGCGAGGAAATAGCCTATCCAAGGTGGTGTCGACTTACTAGCCAGTCAACAAACGATTTTGCCTACCAGCCGTTGGATTGACATCCAACATCTGTCATGTATCTTCTATCTCTTGTCTTCTTCTTCCTCCAATCGCCCAAACCAAACCACCCCGTCGGCTCCGCCTGCTCCCGCCTCCCATGGCTGGTTGTGCCTCCGCCGCCCTACCGTACGTACCCTCCAACGTTGGCCAGTCCCTCCCTCTATTCCCCCACACGTCCTGTTATTCTCCGGCGATGTCAGCCCCAACATGCACCCGCGCCCGAACCAGTCAACCCTCGTACTCCCCTCCGCCTGCGACTGGACCGGCGCATCTTCAACAGCTCCTGTTCGTTCCGTCCGAGGCCTCGCCGTCGTCCTCCGCCTTGCGGCCTTGGTTCGCTCGCCGTGCGCGATGCGCTGCCCTCTTGCGTTGTCAACGTCGTCAACAACCGAGAGGAACAAGGAGATGAATGTACATGGAGAGGATGACAGTAGGGACCCACCAGCATCATGGCAGTACGCAAGCAAGTGCCTCTATAGTACAAGCCCAAAAAAATGGTTCCTCATAATGGTTGGACATCTGGGGCTCACGCCATTGTCAACGTAGTCAATAAACGAGAGAATTACACTACGAGCGGCTGACACCAGGGACCCAGCAAGTCGCGCAGTTTTTTTGAGGAACAAGCAGTTGTTATTTATACTAGTTTTAGTGACGGATCAGGGTAACAACGGGGCTGTGGCCTGTCTAGCCAGGGTTTTATTTATGTTTACCACATCATGAGCCCAGTTGTGTTTTTTTCTTGCTGAAAATGGCTAGCCCAATTCTATTTTTTTAAAAGAAATACCCAAACAAGGCCTACTTGCTTTATCGGCCCTGCTGGGCTGCAAATCTTTCAAGACGAGGAGAGTTTCATTCGGTTTGCCCAGAAATGGGCTGTACATTTTTAAAACACATCAAACCGGGAATTAGTTTCAATTTTTTTCATTACAAGATCTTAAATTCCATTGATTTTTATGCGTGGACAATTATTTGGATTTTATATTTATATAAATTATTTTTCAAAATAGTTTGAATGTGAATCGATATTTCTGGATTAAAACAGTTGACCGCACCGAAATATGCAAAATTTCGTATACTTTTTAACCGTGGCCACAATATGAGGTGTGATGCTAACAAAAAGAAGATGGGCTCCAAAAAAATTCTTAAGAATTAGCAAATGGGCTGTACATTATTAGAAATAATGGTAGATGGGATGTATGCTATTTTCCATAGATTTGAGGCTGACTTGTGCGCCTACTACAGGTTGACGCGTATGCTTTCATAAAAAAAGGTTGATGCACACGCAATACCCTGTCAACTTAGTCAACACAAGAGAGCAGTGACTGTTGGATGTCCATCCAACAGCTGTCATGCTTCTTCAATCTCTGCTCTTCATGCTCAAGCTGCTCAAACAAGCGCCGGCGGGACTGCCTGCTCCCTCCTCCCGCGGCCGGCCATGCTGCCGCGCAGGCCTCACGGCCCCACCATACTCCCATCGCTGGCCTAGCCATCCCTCTACTCACCCACACATGCTGTTATTCTCCGGCGACGGTAGACGAACCAGTAAACCCTCGTACTCCTCCGCGTGGGAAACAACTACCGAGTATTCCCCGGCTCCGTGTCGTTCCCTTCCTAGACCTCCTCGTCGTCCACCGCCCTGGTGCTCTCGGCGCGGCCTGGTCAACGTGGTCAATGAACGACATCCATCAGAAATGGACTGTACGTGGAGAGGCTGACAGCTGGGTCCACGGCCGCACGCAAGGAAATGCCTCATTATTACGCGCAAAATAATGATTCCTCCACCTGACAGCTAGGACCCACAGGAAGGGCCTTTGTATTTCGCAAAAAAAGTTCCCCCCGCTGATAGGTCGGACCCACCAGCTATATCTTCACACGCAAGGAAGTGCCTCCTTGTTACGCCCAAAAAATGAATACCCCCTGATAGCTGGGACCCACCATATTGTTGGGCTGACTTGTGGGCCTACTAAGTTGACAGGGACGGAGAGCTTTGTCAACTTAGTCAATACTCCAGTGACCGTATGATGTCCATCCAACAGCCATAGTGCTTCTTCAACCACTGGTCTTCTTGCTCCAGTCGCCCAAAGCAACGCCGGTCGTGTCGCCTGCTCCTGCCTCCCGTGGCCGGCTGTACTACCGCGGAGGCCTCACTGCCCCCATACTACTCCCACCACTGGCCAGACAATCCCTCCACTCACCCACACCCCCTGTTATTCTGTGGCGACGGCAGCCTCACACCGCAGCCGAACCAGTGAACGCTCGTACTCCTCTCTGCGTGGGCATCCATTGCCACGTCTTGCACGGCTCCGTGTTCGTCCCCTTCCTAGGCCTCGCCGTCGTCCTCCGCTGTGGCGCTCTTGGCGCGGTGTGGTCAATGTGGTCAACGACCGACTTCCATCGGAAGAGTACTGTACGTGGAGAGGCTGACAGCTGGGTCCACGGCAGCCGCAAGGAAGTGCCTCCTTATTACACGGAAAATAATTATTCCTCCACCTGATAGCGGGGACCCACCGGACGGGCCACCAGTATTTTGCGAAAAAAATCGTTTCCCCTTGACTGCTGGGACCCACCGGACGGGCCACCGTATTTCGCGAAAAAATGTTCCCCCCGCTGTCAGCTCGGACCCACCGGAAGTGCCTCCTTATTACGCACAAAAAAATGAATACTCCCCCGTCTAGCTGGGACCCACCTTGCTGGGAGGTTGACTTGTGGGCCTACTAAGTTGACGGGGACGAAGGGCTTTGTCAACTTAGTCAATATGAACGATTCTAGATGCAGTGACCGTACGATGTCCATCCAACGGCCGTAGTGCTTCTTCAATGTAGCGACCCGACCATAGATGTTCAAGTCTCTGTGCTTCAGTGTCATCCCTGGATCGGTAATGCTGACACACACAGTACTCGAGGATTTATAACAAAGTAGCAATCACACACTTATTACATCGAATGTCTCCAAACAGAACTTATTACAATAATATGGCTTAAGGCCATCTAATGCGATAACAGCGGAAGGCTTGGAAGATAAAGCGAGTCCATCAACTCCAACGGCATAGCTGAGCTGCACGGCAACGACCTAACGAACCTTACTCCTCGTCTGAAAATTCTGCAACATAATACGTTGCAGCCCGAAACGGGTCAGCATATGGAATATGCTGGCAATATAATGCAGTAGAGCAGAAACAGAATAATGCTATCACTACATGCATATATGGCTGGTGGAAAGCTGTATGGTTGTAGTTTTGCGAAAAGCCAATTTTTCCCTACAACAACGGAATAGATTTTAATTTACTATCATGGTGGTTGAAACATCATTGAGAAGGTATCCCCAACTCAATCCCAATTTAAAGTAAATTATCATCCCAACAGCTTTAATTAAGCATGGTGAGATACATGCGATAACCCAAGTACTAGATACTCAAGAATTGTCCATAACCGGGGAGACGGCTAATCATGATTAGTTTGTACACTCTGCAGAGGTTTGCGCACTTTTCCCCACAAGACTCGATCTCCTCCGTTGGATTTCTCGCACTACATGATGTTTGAGAAACGGATGATCGAGACACAGTCTTTCAGAAGCATTAACTCTCTACTCCGGATAGACTATACCACCTACAACCCACTACCTGCTAGTCTATCTCTTCAAGAGCTTCACGCAACTTACTCAACTATGCTAGAGCCCACAATAGCTTGTGGCTGCACACGGAAGTTACTAGCATGAATAATCTTATGATCCCTTTGAGCCTGGATGGCGGTCCATAGGAAGATCACACGGGTACCCCGGGATTTCCAAAAAAACAGACAACACTGGGTTCCCCAGGTGCCTCAATCCACCCAGTTGTTTGATTAAGTTGCCACCTTAAGTTGAACCATTAATTAACAATCTCACAGCTGACATGAATTTCACTCAAACCCAAACCACGTCTATGAGCATAGCATAGCAATATAAGCAATACGTAGAAGTAACTCCCAAGGGTTTGAATGTAACAGGGCAATAGGTTCTATCTCAGCAACTACTTCCGGCTCGTATGTTGTGTGGAATTGTGAGCGGATAACAATTTCACACAGGAAACAGCTATGACCATGATTACGCCAAGCTATTTAGGTGAGACTATAGAATACTCAAGCTTGCATGCCTGCAGGTCGACTCTAGAGGATCCCCGGGTACCGAGCTCGAATTCTATCACAAGCAAACAATAACATACATAAGTAACAAGCAACGATGTACAAGCAAAACTCAAATAAGAGAGGTTGACCAGAAAGTTCAACTTTAAGAACTCCGGTACGCAAAAAGAATCAAATCAAACGGAGCAACGAAACTCGAACGACGAAAGAAAGAAGCTTCATTTACTAATCTAAAACTAGGTCAAATTTTACACTAACAAAAACTTGTTTGAGTTGGTTAAAAGGAAAGAGGGTTTCGAGACGAAACTCCAGGCGCTTGAATCGCCTGATTCCGACTAACGAGCTAAAAGATAAACAGAAACCAAGATCGGATCAGAAATCGCGATCAGGAAAAATCACGGAATAAATCCGATCAAAGAAAACTGACGAACGGACTAACAAACGCGCGTTCGTTAGCTGTATCTAACGGGCGAAAAACCGTTCGTTAAAACGAACGTTCGGACGGACGTCCGCTAACTAGAAGAACTGAGAAAAACCGGCGAATCCGAAAAAACGGATCTAGGGTTTTCAAAAAAACCGAATGGTAAAAACTGGCGGCGGGGCACGGCGGCTACCTTCGGTGGGAGGTCCGGCGAGGCAGGCAGCGACGGGGCGGCGGCCTGCGGGGCGGCGGCGCTCGGCGGCAGGCGGCGGCGGCTAGGCGGCGCGGGCGGCGAGGCTTGGCGCGGCGCGAGTTGCGGTGGTGCGGTGGGGTGGCAGGGCGGTGGTATATAAAGGGCGGGGCGGGGCGGCTTGGAGGAGGGGGCAAGGCGCGGCGGCGGAGAGGAGTCCGGCTCGGACTCCTAGTCCGAGTCGGCGGCGGCGGCGCGTGCGCGCGCAGGAGGCGGCGGCGGCGGCCTGGCACGGCGGCCTGGCGCGGCTGGGCCTTAGGCCCAGCCGGCGCGGGGACTTTTTTTTAAATAATTCCGCCAACAGAAGAAAAATCCTAGAAAAATAAATAAAAATCTAAAAATGTCAAAACAAATTTTCACCGTCTAAATAAAATATTTAGGACGAGCTGAACATTTTCTTGGCCCTAAAATGCAATTTTAAAAAACATGCAATTTTTCTAATGCAAATAAAATCCAATAAAAAAATCAATTTAATGATTTTAATATTTTTCCTCCAATATTTCATTTATTTTGGAGAAGTCATATTATCTCCTCTCTTTAATTTTTAATGTGAAATATTTTCGGAGAGAAATAATTAAAATCAAATCCTCTTTTCATTATTTGATAAAAGCATCAAATATGAAGACCGGGAAATCCCCAACTCTCTCCGAGGGTCCTTGAGATGCTTAGGATTTCAAGGATTATGGAACGGAAAAGCAGTAAAACATGATATGCATGGATGATCTATGTATAACATTCCAAATTGAAAATTTGGGATGTTACAAACCTACCCCCCCTTAAGATGAATCTCGCCCTCGAGATTCGGGTTGGCTAGAAAATAGGTATGGGTGGTCCTTGCGGAGATCATCCTCTTGTTCCCAGGTAGCTTCAACCTCGGTATGGTTGCTCCACTGAACTTTACAAAACTTGATAACCTTACTGCGGGTGACTCTGCTGGAAAACTCAAGAATCTTAACTGGTTTCTCCTCGTAAGTCAAATCACTGTCCAACTGAATCGCCTCCAACGGTACTGTATCTCTTAATGGTATTTCTGCCATCTCAGCATGACACTTCTTCAGCTGTGAAACATGGAACACATCGTGGACTCCTGACAATCCCTCAGGTAACTCCAACTTGTAGGCGACTTCTCCCATCCGTTCCAAAATGCGATACGGTCCTACAAATCTCGGGGCTAGCTTTCCTTTAACTCTAAAACGTTTCACTCCTCGCAAGGGCGATACTCGCAGATATGCTCTATCTCCAATTTCGTAGGTTACCTCCTTGTGTTTTGAGTCCGCATAACTTTTCTGCCTGGACTGAGCAATCTTCAGTCGGTCTCGGATCAGTTTTACCTTCTCCTCAGATTCTTTAATCAAGTCTGGTCCAAACAACTGTCGGTCTCCTACCTCATCCCACATCAACGGTGTTCTGCACCTGCGTCCATACAGGGCTTCAAACGGTGCCATCTTCAAGCTGGCTTGGTAGCTATTATTTTATGAGAACTCTGCATACGGCAAATTGTCATCCCAACTGGATCCATAATCTAGCGCACAGGCTCTCAACATGTCCTCCAAAGTTTGATTGACTCTCTCAGTCTGTCCATCTGTCTGTGGGTGAAACGCTGTACTGAACTCCAATCTCGTTCCCAAAGTCTGGTGTAACTGATGCCAAAACTTTGAAGTAAACTGTGTTCCTCGATCCGATACGATGGTCCTCGGAACTCCATGCAGACATACGATTTTGGACATATAGATCTTGGCCAACTTTGCACTTGTATAGGTGGTCTTCAATGGGATGAAGTGAGCTACTTTGGTCAAACGATCAACTACTACCCATATGGAATCATATCCTGCTTTAGTCCTGGGTAATCCGGTGATAAAGTCCATGCCAAGTTTATCCCACTTCCATTCGGGTATCGGCATAGACTGTAACAGTCCTGCTGGCTTCTGATGTTCTGCCTTAACTCTCTGACATACATCACATATGGCTACATACTCGGCAATATCCTTCTTCATACCAGTCCACCAGAAATGTTCCTTACAATCCAAATACATCTTGGTGTTTCCGGGGTGTATCGAGTATGGTGAGTCATGGGCCTCTTGAAGTATTAACTTCCTGATCTCCTGGTTGTTGGGCACATAAATTCGGTCCTCAAACCATAGGGTATCGTGCTCATCCTCACGAAAACCTTTGGACTTTCCTTTGCCCATCTTCTCCTTTATCTCGGCAATCTCTTTATCATCTTTCTGAGCTTCCCGAATCTTGTCCAGCAATGTCGACTAAACCTCCATTGCAGCAATGAACCTTCTAGGTACAATCTCTAACCGAAGTTCCATGATGTCCTTTGCTAATTCCTTCGGCAGTCCTTTACTTTCAACGGTATTAGCATAACTCTTCCGACTCAATGCATCTGCTACGACATTGGCCTTACCTGGATGATAGTGTAGCTTCATGTCATAATCCTTTATAAGCTCCAACCATCTCCTCTGCCTAAGGTTCAGCTCCTTCTGGGTGAAGATGTACTTCAAACTCTTGTGATCCATGTACACATCACAACGGTTTCCAATAAGGTAATGTCTCCAAGTCTTCAACGCATGCACTACGGATGCTAGCTCCAAATCATGCGTGGCATAATTCAACTCATGAGGTTTTAGTTGTCGTGAGGCATACGAAACAACTCTTCCGTCCTGCATAAGCACACATCCAAGTCCTAAGCGAGAGGCGTCGCAATACACTTGGAACTCCTTATGTATATCTGGCAGTACTAGCACTGGGGCTGTAGTCAAACGTTTCTTCAACTCCTGGAAACTTGCTTCACAATATTCTGTCCATTTAAACTTGGTATCCTTCTTCAACAGTTCAGTCATTGGTTTTGCAATCTTGGAAAAATTCTCAATGAATCTCCGGTAGTATCCTGCGAGTCCAAGAAAACTGCGGATCTCGCTAACTGAGGTGGGTGTCAACCATTCAGTGACTAACTGAACCTTGCTGGGGTCTACTGCTATACCTTCTCCTGATATAACATGTCCAAGGAATCCGACTTCCTTCAGCCAAAACTCGCATTTGCTAAACTTAGCATACAACTGGTGTTCCCTGAGCTTCTCGAGAACTACACGCAAATGCTCTTTGTGCTCCTCCTCATTCTTCGAGTATACCCTGATATCATCAATAAACACCATAACAAACTTGTCCAAATACTCCATGAACACCTTGTTCATCATGCTCATGAAATAGGCAGGGGCGTTAGTCAGTCCAAACGACATGACCATGTACTCGTATAATCCATATCGCGTTGTGAACGCCGTCTTTGGTATGTCCTTCTCTCGTATCTTCAACTGATGATACCCCAATCGCAAATCGATATTTGAAAACACTTTAGCTCCTTGTAACTGATCAAACAGATCGTTGATCATCAGTAGTGGGTACTTGTTCTTTTCATTCAATGCTCGATAATCAACAACCATCCTCAGGGATTTATCCTTCTTGTCAACCAAAAGTACTGGGGCTCCCCAAGGTGATGAACTTCTTTGGATATATCCTTTCTCCAATAACTCCTTGATCTGTTTCTTAATTTCTTCTAGATCATTTGCGGGCATCCGATAGGGTCTCTTGGATATTGGTCCTGTTCCTGGTAACAGCTCTATCAAAAACTCAATATCTCTGTCCGGTGGCATGCCTGGTAACTCCTCTGGGAAAACATCCGGGTAATCCTTCACTACAGGCATTTCCTCCTGAACAACTACCGTAAGGGCATTCACTTGACTCCTCCTAGGCACATGCCTAGATACATACTTAATCCTTTTTCCTTCCGGGGTGGTGAGATAAATCGACTTACTAGCATAGTCAATGCTTCCTCCAAACTTTGACATCCAGTCCATACCCAATATCACATCCAATCCTTGTGACTCCAAGATAATTAGGTCGGACGGAAAAACATGTGTACCAATGGTTAAGGGTATCTGGTCACACCATCGGCTAGCCATATACTCTGCTCCGGGTGAACTCACTAAAAGAGGGGTCCTAAGGGTTTGGGTTGGTAGTTTAAACTTATCCACGGATCCCCTTGATATGTATGAATGCGATGCACCAGTATCGAAAAGAACAAGAGCGGTAAATGACTTAACCAAAAACTTACCTATTACCGCGTCCGGCTGCTTTTCAGCCTCCTCCACGTTAACGTGGTTCACTTGTCGTTTGTTGAATGGATTGGGCTTCTTCCCAGTGCTTCCATTTCCATTTCCATTCCTTCCTTCGGGGCAATCATTGGCATAGTGCCCTGTCTTACCGCACTTAAAACAGGTAACCTGACTTAGGTCTCTTTTGGCGGGAGTGGACGGGTTGGAGCGGTTCTGATTGTTGTTAGCTCTGTTCCCATTCCCATTCTTAGCACCAATGTGGTTATGTGATCCTCCTCCAGTGTGGTTGTGACCTCCATGGTTGTGAACAAGTCCTCCCGTGTTCGTGGTTAGGTGAGGCTTCTGCTGAGCTCCTGAGTTATACTTCCCTTGTCCATACTTTCTCTTGCGGCTCTCAATCTGCTGCTGTTTCCCTTCAATCATAAGAGCCTTATCTACCAACTCTTGGTAGTTGTTGAAGGTTTCTACCATCAACTGCATGGTCATCTCATCATTCAGCCCTTCCATAAACTTCTCCTGCTTCGCGGCATCTGTGGCCACATCACCGGGGGTGTAGCGAGATAACTTGCTAAACTCATCCACGTACTGAGCCATAGTACGGTTCCCCTAGCGTAAGTTGCGGAACTCCTGCTTCTTCATTTGCATAGCTCCAGTGGAGACATTGGTCCCAAGTTACATTGGCTATATGAAAAGTGGCTGTGTAATTTTCCCACCATGAGGCTGCTGGTCCATCCAATTGATGTGCGGCAAAGCGCACCTTCTCAGCATCTGTGTAACCTGCGGTGTTCAACTCCCTTCCAATTCGGCGTAGCCAATCATCAGCAACTATAGGCTCGGTGCTACTGGAAAACACCGGCGGCTGTAACCTTAGAAAACGGGCTAGGTTGTCCACTAGCGGTGGGTTGTTGTTGTTGTTGCCCTGGTTCTAAACTAGCAATTGCATCAAGGCATTGTGCTGCTGGATCAACTGGGTGAGTTCTGGCGGGAAGGCAAAACCGGTGTCACGTCTCGGAGGCATCTGATGGGTTTAGATGGAACAGATTAGAATAGAAGAGGGGCCTAATGAGAAAGCACTACCCATATGCACATGAGACAAACATAATCATTTCACTCAATCAATCAAGCAAGGGCATACAAACGGTCTAGAACTATCGCAAAAGTGCTCGCTACTACTATATACATGGGGGAAATACTACTAATATATGGTAGTCATCTAGAAATTTTGATCGGTGAAAGACTCCATGATGTCTGCTCTAGCTTCGTCTTCAAAGTCATCATCACTAGGGTCGGAGTCGGTGTCGTCGATGATGATGTAGTCCTCGGGGCGTATTTCCTTGGGTTCTTCTTCTTCTATTGGTGCTGGTCCTCCCATGAATACTCCGATCTTCTTGACTAGGTCATCATTCTTCTCCAGTAGTGTCTTGATTTCCTCCTCATATCCATCGCGGGTAAACTTGAGTTCTTCCTCCAGCTCGGTGATCCTAGTCTTCGCCTTCTTCAAGTCCATCATGTCCGCACACATCTGGTTCTCCTGACGTCGAATGTGCTGGTTTAACTCCTGGATGAAAGCTGCAATGGATCTATCCTTCCTGGTGTTGATTACTTCCCATTGCTCGTCTCGGCGCCCACATATTTGGTAAATAGTGTGCTTAAGCTCCCTATTGTAAACTTCTCCAATGCGTCCCATGGTGATGTGAGCTGCCATACTCTTTCCTAATCTCCAGGTTGGTGCGTCGAAGGAAAATTCTATGGGTTTAGAAGTGGGCGAGAACGTCCTTCCTGGAACTTGTACTTGAATCATCCAGCGCTCCTCTTCAGGTAAAGTGGCGTTGTACGTCCCGGTGAAGCTTGGTATTCCAATGTTCAAGTACCTAGTGACTTCCTTCAAGTAGCGTCGAAAAGGTGTGTCTTCATCCGGTTGTGCAAACTTGTTCTTCATCTCCGTCATCCTAAAGAGTAGAAAATGGAGAGGAGTCAGAAATGAGAATAGAAATGTGACCTAGGGTTTATCTTAGTGGTCGTGTCCTACACTCAGCGTGTGCTCTGATACCATCTTGTAGTGACCCGACCTCAGATGGTCAAGTCTTTGTGCTTCAGTGTCATCCCTGGATCGGTAATGCTGACACACACAGTACTCGAGGATTTATAACAGAGTAGCAATCACACACTTATTACATCGAATGTCTCCAAAGAGAACTTATTACAATAATATGGCTTAAGGCCATCTAATGCGATAACAGCGGAAGGCTTGGAAGATAAAGTGAGTCCATCAACTCCAACGGCATAGCTGAGCTGCACGGCAATGACCTAACGAACCTTACTCCTCGTCTGAAAAGTCTACAACATAATACGTTGCAGCCCGAAACGGGTCAGTACATGGAATATGCTGGCAATATAACACAGTAGAGCAAAAACAGAATAATGCTATCACTACATGCATATATGGCTGGTGGAAAGCTGTATGGTTGTAGTTTTGCGAAAAGCCAATTTTCCCAACAACAACGGAATAGATTTTAATTTACTATCATGGTGGTTGAAACATCATTGAGAAGGTATCCCCAACTCAATCCCAATTTAAAGTGAATTAACATCCCAACAGTTTTAATTAAGCATGGTGAGATACATGCGATAACCCAAGTACTAGATACTCAAGAATTGTCCATAACCGGGGACACGGCTAATCATGATTAGTTTGTACACTCTGCAGAGGTTTGCGCACTTTTCCCCACAAGACTCGATCTCCTCCGTTGGATTTCTCGCACTACATGATGTTTGAGAAACGGATGACCGAGACACAGTCTTTCAGAAGCATTAACTCTCTACTCCGGATAGACTATACCACCTACAACCCACTACCTGCTAGTCTATCTCTTCAAGAGCTTCACGCAACTTACTCAACTATGCTAGAGCCCATAATAGCTTGTGGCTGCACACAGAAGTTTCTAGCATGAATAATCTTATGATCCCTTTGAGCCTAGGTGGCGGTCCATAGGAAGATCACACGGGTACCCCGGGATTTCCAAAAAAACAGACAACACTGGGTTCCCCAGGTGCCTCAATCCACCCAGTTGTTTGATTAAGTTGCCACCTTAAGTTGAACCATTAATTAGCAATCTCACAGCTGACATGAATTTCACTCAGACCCAAACCACGTCTACGAGCATAGCATAGCAATATAAGCAATACGTAGAAGTAACTCCCAAGGATTTGAATGTAACAGGGCAATAGGTTCTACCTCGGCAACTACTTCCCAACCCACAAGTTAATGACATCCTAATCATGCAATGTTTGAGGATTGGAACTAATGCATAAAAACTGGGTAATAATGCGATATGATCAAAGTGTTACTTGCCTTACTGACGATCCGCGAATCCTAGAGACTCGTAGTAACACGCTTCACACTCCGGGAATTCTATCGCGAGCAAACAATAACATACATAAGTAACAAGCAACGATGCACAAGCAAAACTCAAATAAGAGAGGTTGACCAGAAAGTTCAACTTTAAGAACTCCGGTACGCAAAAAGAATCAAATCAAAAGGAGCAACGAAACTCGAACGGTGAAAGGAAGAAGCTTCGTTTACTAATCTGAAACTAGCTCAAATTTTACAGTAACAAAAACTTGTTCGAGTTGGTTAAGCGGAAAGAGGGTTTCGAGACAAAACTCCAAGCGCTTGAATCACCTGATTCCGACTAACAAGCGAAAAGATAAACAGAAACTAAGATCGAATCAGAAATCACGATCAGGAAAAATCGCAGAATAAATCCGATCAAAGAAAACTGACGAACGGACTAATGAACGCGCGTTAGTTAGCTGTATCTAACGGGCGAAAAACCGTTCGTTAAAACGAACGTTCGGACGAACGTCCGCTAACTAGAAGAACCGAGAAAAATCGGCGAATCCGAAAAAAATGGATCTAGGGTTTTCAAAAAACCAAACGGTAAAAACCGGCGGCGGGGCGCGGCGGCTACCTCCGGCGGGAGGTCCGGCGAGGCGAGGCAGCGGCGGGGCGGTGGCGCTCGGCGGCGGCGGCGCGGGCTGCAGGCGACGGCGGCGGCTAGGCGGCGCGGGCGGCGGGGCTTGGCGTGGCGCGGGCTGCGGTGGTGCGGTGGGGTGTTTGGGGCGGCGGGGCGGCGGTATATAAAGGGCGGGGCGGGGCGGCTTGGAGGAGGGGGCAAGGCGCGGCGGCGGAGAGGAGTCCGGCTCGGACTCCTAGTCCGAGTCGGCGGCGGCGGCGGCGCGCGCGCGCAGGAGGCGGCGGCGGCCTGGCACGGCTGGGTCTTAGGCCCAGTCGGCGTGGGAACCTTTTTTTTAATAATTTCGCCGACAGAAGAAAAATCCTAGAAAAATAAATAAAAATCTAAAAATGCCAAAACAAAATTTCACCATCTAAATAAAATATTTAGGACGAGTTGAACATTTTCTTGGCCCTAAAATGTAATTTTGAAAAACATGCAATTTTTCTAATGCAAATAAAATCCGAATAAAATCAAATAAAAAATCAATTTAATGATTTTAATATTTTTCCTCCAATATTTCATTTATTTTGGAGAAGTCATATTATCTCCTCTCTTTAATTTTTAATGTGAAATATTTTTCAGAGAGAAATAATTAAAATCAAATCCTCTTTTCATTATTTGATAAAAGCATCAAATATGAAGACCGGGAAATCGCCAACTCTCTCCGAGGGTCCTTGAGCTGCTTAGGATTTCGAGGATTACAGAACGGAAAAGCAATAAAACATGATATGCATGGATGATCTATGTATAACATTCCAAATTGAAAATTTGGGATGTTACATTCAACCTCTGGTCTTCTTGCTCCAGTCACCCAAAGCAGCGACGGTCGTGCCGCATGCTCCTGCCTCCCGTGGCCGGCTGTGCTGCCGCAGAGGCCTCACCGCCCCCTACTATTCCCACCGCTGGCCAGGCCCTGCGGCAACGACAGCCTCACACCCCAGCCGAACCAGTGAACCCTCGTAGTCCTCTCCGCGCGGGCTTCCACTACCGCGTCGTCCCCTTCCTAGGCCTCGCCGTCGTCCACCGCCGTGGTGCTCCCCGCGCGGCGTGGTCAACATGGTCAAGGAACAACTTCCATCGGAAGAGTACTGTATGTAGAGAGGCTGACAGCTGGGTCCACGGCCACAACCCAGTTTTTTTGTGATTTGCCAAGTAAGTCACTTTGTCAGGCCTGTTGGGCTGCAAATCTTTCAAGACGAGGAGAGCTTTCATTCGGCTGGCCGGGAAAATGGCCCATCAGTAATGAGAAATGGGTTGTACATTTTTAAAATACATCAAACCGGCAATTTGTTTCAAATATCTTTTTTTTTCATTTCAAGATTTAAATTACATTAATTTTTTTGCGTGGAGAAATTGTTGGATTTTATATTGATATACATTTATTTTTAAAATCAGTTTGAATGTGAGTCGAAATTTTGGGATTAAAAACAGTTCGGACCGCACCGAAATATGCAAAATTTCGTATAATTTTTTAACCGTTGGCACAATATGGGCTGTAATGCTAACAAAAAGAATATGGGCTCCAAAAAAACCTCAAGAATTAGCAAATGGGCTGTAAATTATTATAAATAATGACAGATGGGTTGTATGCTGTTTTCCATAGATTTGAGGCTTTCTTAAAAAAAGGTTGACGCACAAGCACTGATTGTTGGATGTCCATCCAACGGCCGTCGTGCTTCTTCAATCTCTGCTCTTCCTGCTCCAGTCGCTCAAACAAGTGCCGGCGGGACTGCCTGCTCCCTCCTCCTCGCGGCCGGCTGTGCTGCCGCGCAGGCCTCACCGCTCGATCGTAGTCCCATCGCTGGCCTAGCCATCCCTCTACTCACTCACACCTGCTGTTATTCTCCGGCAACGATAGACGAACCAGTAAACCCTCGTACAGTCGTACTCCCCTCCGCATGGGAAACAACTGCCGAGTCTTCCCTGCCTCCGTGTCGTCCCCTTCCTAGGCCTCGCCGTCGTCCATCGCCCTGGTGCTCTCGGCGCGGCCTGGTCAACGTGGTCAATGACCGACATGCATCTGAAGTGGACTTTACGTGGAGAGGCCGACAGCTGGGTCCACGGACGCACACAAGGAAATGCCTCCTTATTACACGTAAAATAATGATTCCTCCACCTGACATCAGGGACCCACCGAAAGGGCCTCTGTATTTCGTGAAAAAAACGTTACCACCACTGACAGCTCGGACCCACCAGCTATATCTTCGCATGCAAGGAAGTGCCTCCTTATTACGCACAAAAAAAAATGAATACTCCCCCTGTTAGCTGGGACCCAGTATAGTGGCAGGTTGACTTGTGGGCCTACTAAGTTGACGGGGACGCATGGCTTTGTCAACTTAGTCAATATGCACGATTCTAGGTCCAGTGACCGTACGATGTCCATCCAACGGCCGTAGTGCTTCTTCAACCTCTGGTCTTCTTGCTCCAGCCACCCAAACCAGCACCGGTCGTGCCTTGTGCTCCTGCCTCCCGTGGTCGGCTGCAATGCGGAGGAGGCCTCACCGCCCCTACTACTCCCACCACTGGCCAGGCCATCCCTCTGCTCACCCACACCCCCTGTTATTCTGCGGCGACGACAGCCTCACACCGCAGCGAACCAGTGAACCCTCGTACTCCTCTATGCATGGGCATCCACTGCCGCATCTTCCCCGGCTCTGCGTCGTCCCCTTCCTAGGCCTCGCCGTCGTCCACCGCCTTGGTGCTCTCGGCACGGTGTGGTCAACGTGGTCAAGAAACGGCTTCCATCGGACGTGGACTATACGTGGAGAGGCTGACAGCTGGGTCCATGGCCGCAGCAAGGAAGTGCCTCCTTATTACGTGCAAAATAATTATTCCTCCACCTGACAGCGGGACCCGTTGGACGGGCCACCGTATTTCGCGAAAAAATGTTTCCCCCTAACTGCTGGGACCCACTAGCTACATCTTCGCACGCAAGGAAGTGCGTCCAGGCAAAAAAATGATTCGCTCCCCGACTGCTGGGACCCACCAGCTACATCTTCGCAGGCAAGGAAGTGCCTGACAGTCGGGACCCACCTGGTCGAAATGTACGTAGCGTTGTCATTCTGGTCGCGAACGTGTACGTACATACTGGTCGATGTAGAGGCGCGCACGTGTCGTAGTAGAGGCGCGCACGTAGAATTTACACATACGTACAGCGGCCAGGGTGCAAGAAAGAAAATACGGCCACGTATGTGTACATACGGGCGGGGTCTCGAACGCCTACTCGCGCATACGTACGGCCAGGGCTCGTGTACATGGCTGGGTCGGAACGGAGAAACAGCATCGTCGTCGTGTTCATGGGGAGGCTATGGAATGCGTCGTGTTCATGGGGAGGCAACGGAATGCGTCGTGTTCATCGGGAGGGCTTGGACGGAACATGCAATGGAAACGAGGCCTCGCATACCGCAGAACGGAGGAAACAACCTTGTGTTCGACCAGCCACATTCGAAACGGGATCCTGTTCATCGGGAGGGGTCTGGCGTACTACAAAACGGAGGAAACATACCTCCTACGGTCGAAACGGGGGTCCTGTTGATCGAGAGGGGTGTGGCGTACCGCAAAACGGACGAAACGGACTTGTGTTGGAGCGCTACGGTCGAAACGGGGGTCCTGTTCATCGGGAGGGGTGTGGCGTACCGCAAAACAGGACTCCACGACATACTGTTCATCTCCACCGTCGACCCCCTCCAGCCTCCACGAGCTACTGTTCATCCACCGTCGACCTCCTCTAGCTTCCACCTGCGGCTGTTCATCCACGGGCTCCTGTTCATCCAGCCTCCACCACGCGCTACTTCACCGGCTACTGTTCAACCAGCCCTCTCCACGGGCTCCTGTTCAACCACCCCTCCACAGGCTACTGTTCATCCTGCCCTCCACCGTCTACTGTTCATCCTGCCCTCCACGGGGTGGTCCTGTTCATCCAGCCCTCCACGGGGGCCTGTTCATCCAACCCCAACCGGCTCGATCGATCGGGGTCCTGTTCATCCAGCCCTCCACGGGGGCCTGTTCATCCAACCCCAACCGGCTCGATCGATCGGGGTCCTGTTCATCCAGAGGCAACACCACGGGGTCCTGTTCATCCACCCCCATCGAGAACTGTTCATCCAACCTCCCCCCTGCAACGCTCACTGTTCATCCAGAGGCAGTATCGATCGGCTTTAGTTAGCAGCAGTAGCAAAGGAATCGCTCGATCGGGTTCAGTTAACAGCCATTGATCGATCTCTCAGGTTCAGTAACGCGTAGCCTGCAATGCAATCGCTCGGGTTCAGTTAGAGCCCAACGCCTCGCTCGGGTTCAGTTAGAGCCAATGCCTCGCACACACGCGCATACGTGTATGAGAGAAACGCGCATCGCTCGGCCCCCGACCTCCCACCGTAACCGGGAACTCCCCAAAATTTTCCTCGCCCTCGCTTCTACCACGGTTTTTTCCGTCATGGACGGCCCAAAGAATGTCATGCAGCTACGTCTCCGGCCCGCCCAGGACTAAAAGCCCATTTTCTATCATGATTTTTTGTCATAGAAGTAGGAGCCCACCACATCTATGATGATACTGGGTTTTGTCACAATTATCGTCATAGAAGTGTCATATGTATGATAGAAAAAAAATTCGTTCGGCCCAAAATGTCACGGATGTGTCTTTTTTTTGTAGTGCAAGAGTGGAACAAAACACCAGGCATAAGGCCGAGCCTTCCACCCTTTACCAAGTATATAGATGCATTAAGGTAAACAAGATATAATAGTGATATCCCAACGATAAACATGTTCCAACAAGGAACAAACTCCAATCTTCACCAGCAACTAGCAACGCTATAAGAGGGGCTGAGCAAAGTGGTAACATAGCCAAACAACGGTTTGCTAGGACAAGGTGGGTTAGAGGCTTGACATGGCAATATGGGAGGCATGATAAGCAAGTGGTAGGTATCGTAGCATAGGCATAGAAATAGAGCGAGCATCTAGCAAGCAAAGATAGAAGTGATTTCGAGGGTATGATCATCTTGCCTGCAAAGTTCTCCGAGTGGACGTAAGATTGATCCTTGTAAACGTTCTCAACGGGTTCCTCGATCACGTACTCGTCTCCCGGGTCTACCCAAAGCAAGAACACAAGCAAAGGGAGACACAATCAACCACGGTGCAATGCGCAAGCAACATGATGCAAAACATGGCATGATATGCGGGATGTGATATGCAATGCATATGCATGCTTCGGAAAGTAAAGACTGAACCTGGCCTCAACTTGGCAAACCAAGAGTGCCGCTGGAAAGATGAGTTGATTCCGGTCGAAATCGATATAAAGATCATCAGAATCGGATGCACGGTTTGCAAATGGCAAGCAAAACAAATATGGCATCGATCTATGATTAACAGCACGATGCCATCTAAATGCATCAAGAACAACAAGCTACTGCACTCTAACATAACAACAAAGCACATGGCAGTGATCCACTCAAGATGCTTGACAAAAGATGAACACTGAACTACGGCTAAATCACACAATAGCAGGTTCAAACAGGCATGGCAAAAGTGCAAAAGATATCAGGTTCGCAGACTTAGTGAAGATAACAACACGTCAGGAATTAACATCAGGAAGCAATGTTAAGAGCAAGATAACAACATGCTATGGGGACATATCATGGAAAAGCAAGGCATGGGATGAAACTACACAAAGAATATAACAGAAGTCCCTTATTGACCATAAGCCAAAAGGGATCCGAAAATACAATGGCAACCATGTGAACATAGCAAGTTTCATTAACAGATTCAGACTTTGCAGAAAACTGGAACATGGCAAAACAGATTTATATAGGCATGCTTACGAGCTCGATGCACTCACCACAAGGCATTGCATGACAAACTAAGCATACACCCAGCAAGTAGACATGAAAACAAGCTAACCATGGTAAGAACACTCTCATAGCATGCTTGGATAAACTATAACAACCTCGGCAAAATTGCTTAACATGTAAACAATCTGCCAGGAACATTTTATAGCAAAAGTAGAGCAAGATTGAGTCATGCTAGGGCACCCCATAATTGCAAACAAAGACATGGATGGATAGAGCATAACAATATCTCAAAATCATCCTTACTGAACATGCTCAAAAGAGGCATGGATCACTCCGTAGCAACAAGAATACATGGCATAAAAATATTATCAGGGAAAAGACTTGGAAGAATTCTAAGTCCCTAAAATCAGCAACATCACGAGAGCTACTTTGCATGCTTGTGCTAGTCACCACAAATATCACAAAAATACATGGCATACACCCCTATAAAGATGGCATGGCATACTTCAAAACACATGTAGGTCTCAAGTTCATAGGAGGCACACATTAAACATGGCAAAAATGACAAATGTCCATAATCTGATAAGAATCTGAAACTAACATTACATAGCACTCTTGCAACAGCATTTAGGGCATCAAGATGAACTCCAATGAACATGGTGCAATGGAATGAAATGAAGTACACATCGAGACGAACAATTTGATATGCTACACGCCCAAAACGGAGCCACGGGTGCAAAGTTATGACATGATGAAGTATGCAAAAAAATATGCAAAACTGGGACAAAAGTCAACCCTTAGGGTTCGTCCAGATATGGATCCGAGGCACGGAAAACGAGGTTGACCGGGCTTCCCCGGAGTTACTGTAGAGGAAGAAGAGCTCGCCGGAGAGAGGGTAGCCGGACTTGGAGGAGGCCGGGCGAGGTCGGCGCCGGCGGGAGAAGGCAGGGCGGCGGCCAGGCGATGTGGTGGCGACGGGGGAAGCCGGTGGAGGCGAGCGGCGACGGGCGGCGGCCGGCGACAGGCAGCGGGGCGGCGTGGCGGTCGGCGGCGACAGGCGAAGGGCGGCGCGGGTCGGTCGGGCGGCGGGAAGGAGACCGGGCGACGCGGGGCGGCGGCGATGTGGGTGCCGAGGGGCCACGTGTCAGCTGCGGATTGGACGCGGGCGGCAGAATTTCTGTCCGATGGCGGGCGGACATGTCCGGCCGCGCGGAGGGGAGAGGGAGCTAGATTTAGGGTGGTATGGATCCGGGATTTTTGGTGGAGGTGCCTTTTTATACATAGAAGGAGCTAGGAGGCTCCAAATTGAGCATGGTTTTCGGCCATGCGATCGTGATCGAACGACCGAGATGATGGAGGGGGTTTAGCTGGGCTTTGGGCTACTTTGGATAGGTATTGGGCTGCAACACACACGAGGCCTTCACGGTTCCTCGGTTAACCGTTGGAGTATCAAACGAAGTCCAAATGGCACGAAACTTGACAGGCGGTCTATCGGTAGTAAACCAAGGCTAGTTGGCAAGTCTCGGTCCAATCCAAGAACGTTTAACACCCGCACACGAAAAGAAGCAACAGGGGACACCGGAGGACATAGGAGCGCCGGAATGCAAAACGGACAACGGGGAAAATGCTCGGATGCATGAGACGAACACGTATGCAAATGTGATGCACATGATGACATGATATGAGATGCATGACAAAGACAAAAGCAACACGGAGACAAAACCCCACAACGAGGAAATAACATAACTTAGTGCCGAAAATGGCAAGAGTTGGAATACAAATATGGCAGGTTACATATGGGGCGTTACAACACTCCACCAGTACGAAAGGATCTCGTCCCGAGATCTAGGACTGGAAAAACTCCGGATATTCGGAACGAAGGTGGTCCTCGCGTTCCCAGGTGGCTTCACGGTCGAAATGATGTGACCACTTCACTTTCAGGAATTTGATAGACTTGTTGCGAGTCTTGCGCTCAGTTTCTTCAATAATAGCAACGGGATGCTCATGATAAGGCAGGTCTTCTTGCAGATCAATCTCTTCAAAGTTGATGGTGCAGTCAGGAGTCTTGAAACACTTGCGAAGTTGAGACACGTGAAACACGTCGTGCACGTTTGCAAAGTTGGATGGGAGCTCAAGTTGGTAGGCTAGATCGCCTCTTTTGCCAATGATCTTGAAAGGAACCACGTATCTAGGGGCAAGCTTCCCTTTGATACCGAAGCGACGAGTACCTTTCATTGGAGAGACGCGGAGGTAGACATGGTCTCCGATCTCGAAAGCCAAGTCACGATGCTTGCTATCATAGTAACTCTTCTGGCGCGATTGCGCGGCTTTGAGATTTTCATGAATGACTTTGCACATTTCTTCAGCCTCTGTGATCAAGTCATTTCCAAGAAATTGGCGTTCACCAGTCTCTGACTAGT
Organism: Triticum urartu; assembly: GCF_003073215.2. Classification (NCBI taxonomy): domain Eukaryota; kingdom Viridiplantae; phylum Streptophyta; class Magnoliopsida; order Poales; family Poaceae; genus Triticum; species Triticum urartu. The sequence continues at coordinate 127,981,039 of NC_053027.1, forward strand.
TAAGAGGAGTATGGCACTTTCTACGATAGAGAATCTCGAATGGGGCCTTGCCCGAACTCGCTTGGAAGCTGTTGTTGTAGGAGAACTTGGCATATGGAAGACAATCTTCCCACTTCATACCGAAAGAAATGACACAAGCCCTGAGCATATCTTCAAGAATTTGATTGACTCGCTCGACTTGGCCACTAGTTTGAGGATGAAAAGCTGTGCTGAAGCGAATGCTGGTGCCCATGGCCTTCTGAAAAGAATCCCAGAACTTAGAAGTGAAGATGCTTCCACGATCTGAAGATATCAACTGCGGAATGCCGTGCAGAGAGACAATCCTAGAGGTATATAGCTCTGCCAACTGAGCTGCTGTGATAGACTCTTTGATAGGAAGAAAATGAACCACTTTAGCGAGCTTGTCGATGACAACGAAGATAGCATCATTGCCACGCTTGGACTTGGGAAATCCAGTCATGAAGTCCATCTCAATATGGTCAAACTTCCATTCTGGAATGGCAAGAGGTTGGAGGAGACCAGCTGGTCGTTGGTGTTCTGCTTTCACTCTTCTGCAGACATCACATTCATTCACGAACTGAGCAATCTCGCGCTTCATTCGAGTCCACCAATACAACTGCTTGAGGTCATGGTACATCTTTGTACTTCCAGGGTGAATAGAGAGGAGTGAATTGTGAGCTTCGTTCGTAATGACTTTACGAAGGTCACCTTTAGGAACAACAATGCGATCTTCGAAGAATAGAGTATCCTTGTCATCAAGGCGATATCACTTGTACTTGGGTTGACTCTTGGCAATCCCAATCTTCACCTTCTTCACCATAGCATCAAGAAGTTGAGCCTCACGAATCTGATCTTCCAAAGTAGGAAAGACTTGGAGGTTGGCAAGGAATCCTTGAGGAACAACTTGGAGATTAATCTTGCGGAAAGCTTCACAAAGCTCTGGTTGGTAGGGCTTGATAATCAAACTGTTGCAGTAAGCCTTCTTGCTCAATGCGTCAGCAATGACATTGGCCTTGCCTGGAGTATATTCAATACTCGGATTACACTCTTGAATCATTTCGACCCAACGAGTCTGCCTGAGGTTGAGGTTGGGCTGAGTGAAGATGTACTTGAGACTCTTATGGTCAGTGAAGATGTCCACTTTTCTTCCCAACAAGAGATGTCTCCATGTTAAAAGATCATGGACAACTGCCGCCAACTCGAGGTCATGAGTGGGGTAGTTCTTTTCGTTGGGCTTCAATTGGCAAGAGGTATAGGCCACAACTTTCTTCTCTTGCATCAACACTGCACCGAGACCTTGAAGGGAAGCATCATAGAAAACCTCGAATGGTTTGGATTCATCATGAGGAGTCAGAACTGGAGCAGTGACTAACTTCTCTTTGAGGGTGTTGAAAGCGATGTCACACTCAGGCGACCAGACATACTTCACATGCTTCTGGAGGAGGTTTGAAATAGGCTTCGCGATCTTAGATAAGTTCTCAATGAACCTTCGACAATAGCTTGCAAGCCCAAGGAAGCTAAGGAGTTGCTTCACATTCTGAGGCGGTTCCCAATTCACAATTGCAGACACCTTCTCAGGATTAACAGTTATGCCCTTGGCGGAGATGATATGCCCAAGGTAGAGAACCTCATCGAGCCAAAACTCGCACTTTGAAAACTTCGCATAGAACTGATGTTCTCTGAGCTTGTCCAGCACCAATCTCAAGTGCTTGGCATGATCCTCCTTGTTCTTGGAAAAGACCAAAATGTCATCGAGATAGACCAAGATGAAGTCATTTGTGTAGGCATTGAAGATGACGTTCATCATGCGAGAGAATGTTGGAGGAGCATTGACAAGGCCGAAAGACATGACAGTGTATTCATATGAACCATAGCTTGTTCTGAATGCTGTCTTGGGGATATCTTCTTCACGAATGCGAATCTGATGATAGCCCATACGGAGGTCAAGCTTGGAGAATACTTGAGCACCTTTGAGTTGTTCGAAAAGCTCATTGATGTTGGGAAGTGGGTACTTGTTCTTTATGGTCTTCTTGTTCAATGGACGGTAGTCGACACAAAGTTGGTCCGTTCCATCCTTCTTCTTGACGAAAAGAACTCCACAACCCCATGGAGAAGAACTTGGTCGGATGAGACCCATACGCTCTTGAATATCGAGTTGTTTCTTCAGCTCGTTCAACTCTTCAGGTCCAAGCTTGTAAGGACATTTGCAAACAGGTTCCGTGCCAGGCTCAAGATCAATGACGAATTCAACTGGCCGGTGAGGAGGCATTCTTGGAAGCTCTTCTGGAAAGACGTCTTGATATTCACAAACAACTGGAATATGAGATATGGCATCCAACTCGCCCTTCTCATTGAGAGAAAACAGTCGAATTGTATCATCACGAGCGGCAAAGACGATTACATCCTCAGACGAATGTGTCAATTGAATCTGCCTGGTAGCACAATCAAGCTGAGCCTTGTGCTTAGAAAGCCAGTCCATTCCGAGAATAAGATCAATATTCGAGTCACTAAGAACATTAGGAGAAGACAGAAACTTATAGTCGCCCAATGTGATAGAGACATCTGGAACGAAAACTCTGGAAGTCATTTGTCGGGCCAGAGAGACAATAGACAACGGTCTCGGCAAAACTTGAGTAACCAAATCATGCATAGCCATAAAAGGTCTTGAAATGAAATAATGCGATGCACCAGTATCAAAAAGAACTCTTGCAGGAATATCGTTAACAGGAAGGTTACCCATAATCACTTCTGACGAGTCCTCTGCCTGAGCTGCGTTCATCATGTTGACCTTTGCAACCTTGGGATTATGCTTGACCACTGCGGTGCTAGCAGATCTTACAGGAGGAGGAGGAGGGAGACACATCTGATTGAAGCATTTGTTGGCATAGTGACCCTTCTGCTGACACTTGTTTCACGTAACCTCCGAGAGCGGACGGTGATACGAAGCACTTGATCTTGGAGCATGAGACGAAGTCTTGTTCTGAAAGCCTGGGTTGGGGGGGTGGGAAGATTCATTGCCACCTTTGCTCTTCTGCTGATAAGGCTGACGGAACAGAGGAGGAGGAGGCAACCAATACTTTTGCTGCTTAGTTGTCACTTGAGTTGAGGAAGAAGGAGTTGCATCCCTGACTCGCTTCTTGGAAGCATCGCACTTGAGCTGAGCAGCCTCTTGTTTCAGTGCCATGTTGTAGAACTCATCATACTTCTTCGGCTCGAAAAGCACAAGGGCTAGTTGCAGATGTTCTTTGAGGCCACCTCTGAACTGATAAATCATGCTCTTCTCGTCAGGGACGTCTTTCTTAGCGAAACGAGCGAGCTTCTGGAACATGATGTTGTACTGGTAAACAGACAAGCTGCCTTGCTTCAGATTGCGGAACTCTTCACGCTTGCTCTCAACAACATTCTGAGGAATGTGGTGAGCTTTGAAGTCTTGGCGGAATTCATACCAGGTAATCACACGACCTCCTCTGGAATCTTTGTATTGCTGATACCATTCTGCAGCTTGGTCTTTGAGTTGGAACGAAGCAAACTTGACAAAGTCCTCAAGCCTGACGTTGCTGCACTCGAAATGCTTGCAGATATCCACGAGCCAATCATCAGCGTCTGTGGCCTCGACACAGTTACTGAAGGTCTTTGGCTGGTTTGCGAGGAACTGGTTGAGTGTAGCAAACTGATTCTGATTGTTGCCATGGCCTTGATTTCCTTGGTTGCGCTCTTGCAAGAGTTGCATAATCAGCTGCGTGTTGGCGTTGGTAGCGGCCATCACATCTTGCCATGCCTTCGGAGGTGGAGGTGGTGGCGGCGGTGGTTCCGGATTCTGACGTGTTGGAGGAGCCATCCTAAAGAGGGTGACATCCGTTAGCATCTTGACAGATATATATTCAAGCTGAATCAATGGATTGAAATTGCAACATATAGTCTTAACATTCTAAAAAGAATGAACGAATGCATTCCAAATTAAATGGTCACACTTCCATAAATTGAGAAGCCACCTATATAGAGGTAGATGAATAAAACAACAAGTTACGAACATGAACAAATACTTGGTGAGGATTACCCAATCAAAAACCAAATATCTGCGGAAGAAATACTAGAGCTACATGAATTCCCACCTATGAAACTCCCGAAATTTTCCCGGTTATGCAATCAGGTGTTGGGGATACAGGGGAAGCATAATATCTCACCAAAACTAGCAAATCCTACATCCAGCTGTATCCATCCTTCAACACATAATCAAGAAACCTTCGGAAATCATTTACCTCAACCTTCGAAAAGCATCCATTATACGAGTTATGGAAATACTCCCGAACTCCCACCCCAGTACTGGGTGGCGTTGAGGTTATCTCACCAACAAATGCATAAAAGAGATTTTTGATGTCGGCGAAACTCAGGTATTTCAGAACTGCAACGATAAAATTGTGACAACAATACCTCGGAGCTCAACTCCCCGGGACACTGCCACTACCCCTAAATGTCAGGAGGCACAAAGAACAATGTTCTCGTCACAAAACCATCAAAACAATTCCAAGATACCCGCGTGATCCTAATTTTTTGGTGAAATTTGAGAAGAGAAGAGTCAAAACTCTACGTCAGGATGCCTCACCAGAGCGACGAAGGGACTAAGGAGTAAAAAGAATCCTACTCTCCGATATATATAATCCTAAAAGACTCAAAACATTTCTCTAGACTCAACCACGCCAACGATTCGATCAAGCAGGGGGCTCCTAAGTCGGGGAAGGCTCTGATTACCAACTTGTAACACCCACGATGCGGCTATATCTCCCACGTGTCAGAGCACGATTTAGAGGCATAACCGCATTGTAGGCAATGTCGCAAGAGGGTAATCTTTACACATCCCATGTACTGAATAAGGAAAGAGGTACATAGTTGGCTTACAATTGACACATCACACAATACATAAATATATCATTACAATCATCCAAATACAATCAAGGTCCCACTATGGAACCAAAATAAAGACAACCCCAAATGCATAATGTCCCCGATCGTCCCAACTGGGCTCCACTACTGATCGTCTGGAAAGGAAACGTAGCATCGTCCTGAGTCCTCATCGAACTCCCACTTGAGCTCAATCGCATCTCCTGGAACAGTATCATCGGTCCCTGCATCTGGTTTTGAAGTAATCTGTGAGTCACGGGGACTCAGCAATCTCACACCCTCGCGATCAAGACTATTTAAGCTTATAGGTAGGGAAAAGGTATGAGGTGGAGCTGCAGCAAGCACTAGCATATATGGTGGCTAACATACGCAAATGAGAGCGAGAAGAGAAAGCAAGGCACGGTCGAGAATCTATGATCAAGAAGTGATCCTAGAACAACCTACGTTCAAGCATAACACGAGATTGTGTTCTCTTCCCGGACTCAGCCGAAAAGAGACCATCACGGCTACACACGTTGTTGATCCATTTTAATTTAGTTAGGTTTCAGGTTTTCTACAACCGGACATTAACAAATTCCCATCTTCCCATAACCGCGGGCACGGCTTTCGGAAGTTCAAATCCCTGCAGGGGTGTCCCAACTTAGCCCATCACAAGCTCTCACGGTCAATGAAGGATATTCCTTCTCCCAGGACGGACGGATCAGACTCGGAATCCCGGTTACAAGACATCTCGATAATGGTAAAACAAGTCCAGCAAAGCCACCCGAATGTGTCGACAAATCCCGATAGGAGCTGCACATATCTCGTTCTCAGGGCACACCGGATAAGCATTCCGTACAACTAAAACCAACCCTCGATTTTCCCCGAGGTCGCGCTGCAAGGGGCTCTAGTTTGGACCAACACTCATTGGAGCACTGGCCCGGTGGGGGGGGGTTAAAATAAAGATGACCCTTGAGTTCGCGAAACCCAAGGGAAAAAGGCTAGGTGGCAAATGGTAAAACCAATGTTGGGCCTTGCTGGAGGAGTTTTATTCAAGGCGAACTGTCAAGGGGTTTCCATTATAACCCAACCGTGTAAGGAACGCAAAATCAAGGAACATAACACCGGTATGACGGAAATTAGGGCGGCAAAAGTGGAAGAAAACACCAGGCATAAGGCCGAGCCTTCCACCCTTTACCAAGTATATAGATGCATTAAGGTAAACAAGATATAATAGTGATATCCCAATGATAAACATGTTCCAACAAGGAACAAACTCCAATCTTCACCAGCAACTAGCAACGCTATAAGAGGGGCTGAGCAAAGCGGTAACATAGCCAAACAACGGTTTGCTAGGACAAGGTGGGTTAGAGGCTTGACATGGCAATATGGGAGGCATGATAAGCAAGTGGTAGGTATCGTAGCATAGGCATAGCAATAGAGCGAGCATCTAGCAAGCAAAGATAGAAGTGATTTCGAGGGTATGATCATCTTGCCTGCAAAGTTCTCCGAGTGGACGTAAGATTGATCCTTGTAAACGTTCTCAACGGGTTCCTCGATCACGTACTCGTCTCCCGGGTCTACCCAAAGCAAGAACACAAGCAAAGGGAGACACAATCAACCACGGTGCAATGCGCAAGCAACATGATGCAAAACATGGCATGATATGCGGGATGTGATATGCAATGCATATGCATGCTTCGGAAAGTAAAGACTGAACCTGGCCTCAACTTGGCAAACCAAGAGTGCCGCTGGAAAGATGAGTTGATTCCGGTCGAAATCGATATAAAGATCATCAGAATCGGATGCACGGTTTGCAAATGGCAAGCAAAACAAATATGGCATCGATCTATGATTAACAGCACGATGCCATCTAAATGCATCAAGAACAACAAGCTACTGCACTCTAACATAACAACAAAGCACATGGCAATGATCCACTCAAGATGCTTGACAAAAGATGAACACTGAACTACGGCTAAATCACACAATAGCAGGTTCAAACAGGCATGGCAAAAGTGCAAAAGATATCAGGTTCGCAGACTTAGTGAAGATAACAACATGTCAGGAATTAACATCAGGAAGCAATGTTAAGAGCAAGATAACAACATGCTATGGGGACATATCATGGAAAAGCAAGGCATGGGATGAAACTACACAAAGCATATAACAGAAGTCCCTTACTGACCATAAGCCAAAAGGGATCCGAAAATACAATGGCAACCATGTGAACATAGCAAGTTTCGTTAACATATTCAGACTTTGCAGAAAACTGGAACATGGCAAAACAGATTTATATAGGCATGTTTACGAGCTCGATGCACTCACCACAAGGCATTTCATGAAAAACTAAGCATACACCCAGCAAGTAGACATGATAAACAAGCTAACCATGGCAAGAACTCTCTCATAGCATGCATGGATAAACTATAACAACCTCGGCAAAATTGCTTAACATGTAAACAATCTGCCAGGAACATTTTATAGCAAAAGTAGAGCAAGATTGAGTCATGCTAGGGCACCCCATAATTGCAAACAAAGACATGGATGGATAGAGCATAACAATATCTCAAAATCATCCTTACTGAACATGCTCAAAAGAGGCATGGATCACTCTGTAGCAACAAGAATACATGGCATAAAAATATTATCAGGGAAAAGACTTGGAAGAATTCTAAGTCCCTGAAATCAGCAACATCACGAGAGCTACTTTGCATGCTTGTGCTAGTCACCACAAATATCACAAAAATACATGGCATACACCCCTATAAAGATGGCATGGCATACTTCAAAACACATGTAGGTCTCAAGTTCATAGGAGGCACACATTAAACATGGCAAAATGACAAATGTCCATAATCTGATAAGAATCTGAAACTAACATTACATAGCACTCTTGCAACAGCATTTAGGGCATCAAGATGAACTCAAATGAACATGGTGCAATGGAATGAAATGAAGTACACATCGAGACGAACAATTTGATATGCTACACGCCCAAAACGGAGCCACGGGTGCAAAGTTATGACATGATGAAGTATGCAAAAAAATATGCAAAACTGGGACAAAAGTCAACCCTTAGGGTTCGTCCAGATATGGATCCGAGGCACGCAAAACAAGGTTGACCGGGGCTTCCCCGGAGTTACTATAGAGGAAGAAGAGCTCGCCGGAGAGGGGGTAGCCGAACTTGGAGGAGGCCGGGCGAGGTCGGCGCCGGCGGGAGGCGGCAGGGCGGCGGCGAGGCGATGTTGTAACACCCTAGATGCGACTATAGCTCCCACGTGTCGAGGCACGACTTAGAGACATAATCACATTGAAGGCATATGTCGCAATTTAGGCAATCTTCACAACATCCCATGTAATATAAATAATAAAGGGGAGATAACATAGTTGGCTTACACTCGCCACGTCAATCAAGTACATAAATAACATTACATCATCCAAACACTCCTGGCCCGACTACGGCGCCAAAAGAAAAGAGAACCCAACATGCGACAACGGTCCCAATCACCCCCAACTGGGCACCAGTACTGATCGTCGGGAAAGGAAACATAGTAACGTTGAGAGTCTTTGTCGAACTCCCACTTGAGCTCATATGCATCTCCTGGAGCGGAATCATCAGGCCCTGCATCTAGTGTAATAGTAATCTGTGAGCCACAGGGACTCAGCAATCTCGCACCCTCGCGATCAAGACTATTTAAGCTTATAGGTATGGCAAGGTAAATATGTGGAGCTGCAGCAAGCGACTAGCAAGTAAGGTGGCTAACTTATTCGCAAAAGAGAGCGAGAAGAGGAGGCAAAGCACGAGCGAGAAACTAGAGAACAACCTGCGCAAACATTACTCCAACACCGTGTCCACTTCCCGGACTCCGCCGAGAAGAGGCCATCGCGGTAACACACTCGGTTGATTCATTTTAATTAAATTAAGGTTCAAGTTATCTACAACCGGACATTAACAAATTCCCATCTGCCCATAACCGCGGGCATGGATTTCGAAAGTTCAATCCCTACAGGGGAGTCCCAACTTAGCCCATGACAAGCTCTCACGGTCAACGAAGGAATAGACCTCCTCCCAAGACGTTCCGATCAGACTCGGTATCTCGGTAATTCAAGACACTTCGACAGGTTAAAACAAGACCAGCAACACCGCCCGAATCTGCCGACAAATCCCGATAGGAGTTGCACATATCTCTTTCTCAGGGCACACTCAGATAAGCAATCCGTACAACTAAAACCAGCCCTCGAGTTTCCCCGAGGTGGCGTTGCAAGGGGCTCTAGTTTGGACCAACACTCAGAGGAGCACTGGCCCGGGGGGGGGGGGTTAAAATAAGATTACCCTTGAGTCTGCAGAACCCAAGGGAAAGAAAAGGCTAGGTGGCAAATGGTAAAACCAAGGTTGGGCCCATTGCTGGAAAAGCTTTAATCAAGGCGAACTATCAAGGGGTTCCCATTATAACCCAACCGCGTAAGGAACGCAAAATCCGGGAACATAATACCGATATGACGGAAACTAGGGCGGCAAGAGTGGAACAAAACACTAGGCGAGAGGCCGAGCCTTCCACCCTTTACCAAGTATATAGATGCATTAAGATAACCAGATAATATAATGATATCCCAACAAGTAAATAAATGTTCCAACGAGGAACGGCCTCCAATCTTCACCTGCAACTAGCAATGCTATAAGAGGGGCTGAGCAAAGCGGTAACATAGCCAATCAACGGTTTGCTAGGACATGGTGGGTTAGAAGGTTTGACATGGCAATTTGGGAGGCTTGCAAGCAAGTAGTAGGCATCGTAGCATTGGTATAGCAAAAGAGCGAGCAAACTAGCATAGCAAAGATAGTAGTGATTTCGAGGGTATGATCATCTTGCCTGCACAGTTGTCAGAGTTGACTGGATCCTCGAAAGCAAACTCAACGGGCTCCTCGTTAGCGAACTCGTCTCCCGGCTCTACCCAAACAAGACAAAACAGCAACAAGGACACAATCAACCACGTGCAAACTCAAACAACACAATGCAAAGATGATATGCTATGCGGGATGCGATGCGGGATGCAAAATGCAAGATATGACAGGAAATGCACGAACCTGGACTCAAATTGGAAATCCAAGTGTGCCACTGGAAAGATGAGATGAAATCGCTTGAAAACGATATAAAGAACGCCGGAATCGGAGTTGCGGTTTGGAAATGGCAAGCGATTCAAATATGACACCGGTCTGCGATTTATAGCAAGTAGCCAACTAAATGCAATGAGATGAACATGCTACAGCGACCAAACATGACAACAAAATACATGGAAGGGATGCATACAAGATGCTTAACAAAAGTCTAGCACTGAGCTACGGCCAATTCATCCATTAACAGGTTCAAACAAGCATGGCAAAAAAGCATATGGCAAACAGATTTCAGACTTAGTGAAATTAACACTTGTCTGGAATTTCAGATCAGGTAGCCCTCTTCGGAGCAACAAAACTACATGCTACAGGAACTGAACATGGCAAATTAAAGCATGGAATGGAGCTACTCAAAGAGCTTAACAAAAGTCCCTTAGTGACCTTGAGCCAAAAGGGATCAAAAAATACAATTGCAAGCATGTGAACATAGCAAAAACATAATCAGTTTTCATACTTAGTGAAAACTGACACATGCTGAAATATAACTCAAGTAGGCATGTTTACGAGCTCGATGCACTCACTACGGTGCAAGTCATGGCAAGAAAATCATACACCCATCAAGAAGGCACAAAATGCAAGCTAGACATGGCAAGAACAATAGCATAGCGTGCACGGATCAACTACAACATCATCGGCAAAATTGCAAACAAGTTGACAATCTGCCCAGATTCACAAAGTAGCAAAAGTAGAGCTCGATTGACTCAAGCTAGGGTGATTGCAAACAAAGACATGGATGGATAGAGCACTACAATATTAACAAAACATCCTTACTGATCATCCTCAAAAGAGGCACGGATCACTAGGAAACAACATGAACATATGGCATCATGAGATGAACAGCTCCAGGACTTAGTGAAATTGCTAAGTCCCTGAAAACAGAATTACCGAGTGCACCACTTTGCAAGCTTGCACAAGACACCTCACACATCACAAAAATACATGGGTTGCACCTCTGGAAAGATGGCAAATTCCTTAAAAAACACATGTAGAGCATCATGGCATATCATGCACACATTAATGATGGCAAAAATGACAAAAACCTAAATGGAGTAGCAGATCTGACAATTATCTCAAGTAGCCCTCTTCTAACAGCATTTTGGGCATCAAGATGAACTCAAATGAAAATGATGCAATGGAATGAAATGATGTACTATCTGAGATGAACATTTTGATATTCTATATGCATGAATCGGAGCTACGGATGCAAAGTTACGGAGCCGTGAACATGAGCACTTGAACTGAAAATTCTGAGGACTTAGACGAAAAAAAATCACCGGATCTAGGGTTTCCAGATCTGCACGCCTACCGAGGCGTTCGTCGGAGTACTCGCCGGAATCGGCGCCGGAGACGAGGGAGAGGGGCAGCGAGGTGGTAGCCGAGCGGCGCGGCGAGGGCAAGGCGGTGCGGCGAGGCCGAACGGCGGCGGGGCGAGGCCGGGCGGCGAGCTCGCCGGCGTGGCGCGGCTTGGCGGCGGCCGGAGTAGGCGGCGGCGGCTGGCGCACGGCAAGGCGGCGGGGTCGCGAGGCGGCATAGGCAAGGCGGCGGCGGCAGCTGGGCGAGGCGGCGGCGCGGGGCACGGCGCGAGGCGGCGGGAGGCTACGGGCCGGGAGGGCCTGCCCCGGGCCCGAGCGGGCTGCGGCGGCTGAGGCGCGGCGGCGGCCACGTGGCGCTCTGCCACTTGCTGCGGGCGGCGGCGGCAGCGTGTCCGACCGGAACGGACACGTCCGGCGCGCGAGGTGGATTTTTTTTAGGGTTTCGGGGAGGAAGGAGATCCGAAAACGGAGGGGTCTTTAAATAGGCATTGGAGGAGCTAGGAGGGTCCAAATGAGGTGCGGTTTTCGGCCACGCGATCATGTTCGAACGCTCTAGATGATGGAGTAGAGTTAGGTGGGTTTTGGGCCAAATTGGAGGGGCGTTGGGCTGCAACACACATGAGGCCTTTTCGGTCCCTCGGTTAACCGTTGGAGTATCAAACGAAGTCGAAATGATACGAAACTTGACAGGCGGTCTACCGGTAGTAAACCAAGGCCGCTTGACAAGTCTCGGTCCAATCCGGAAATGTTTAATCCCCACACACGAAAGAAAGCTAGAAACGGCCACCGGAGGAGAACGAAGCGCCGGAATGCAAAACGGACAACGGGGAAAATGCTCGAATGCATGAGACGAACACGCGTGCAAATGCAATGCACATGATGACATGATATGAGATGCATGACAGCGACAACAACACACGGAGACAAAACCCGAACCCGAGGAAATAAATATAACTTAACGCCGAAACGGCAAGAGTTGGAGTACAAATTGGGAAAGTTACATCCGGGGTGTTACAGATGTGGTGGCGACGGGCGGCGCGGGCGGAGCCGGTGGAGGCGAGCGGCGACGGGCGGCGGCCGGCGACAGGCAGCGGGGCAGCGCAGCGGTCGGCAGCGACGGGCGAAGGGCGGCGCGAGTCGGTCGGGCGGCGGGGAGGCGACCGGGTGGCGCGGGGCGGCGGCTGGGCCTCGGGGGCCTGCCCTGGGCTCAGCGGGCCAGCGGCGATGTGGGCGCCGAGGGGCCACGTGTCGGCTGCGGATTGGACGCGGGCGGCGGAATTTCTGTCCGGCGGCGGGCGGACACGTCGGGCCGCGCGGAGGGGAGAGGGAGCTAGGGTTAGGGTGGTATGGTTCCGGGATTTTTGATGGAGGTGCCTTTTATACATAGAAGGAGCTAGGAGGCTCCAAATTGAGCACAGTTTTCGGCCACGCGATCGTGATCGAACGACCGAGATGATGGAGGGGGTTTAGCTGGGCTTTGGGCCACTTTGGAGAGGTGTTGGGCTGCAACACACACGAGGCCTTCACGGTTCCTCGGTTAACCGTTGGAGTATCAAATGAAGTCCAAATGGCACGAAACTTGATAGGCGGTCTACCGGTAGTAAACCAAGGCCACTTGGCAAGTCTCGGTCCAATCCGAGGACGTTTAACACCCGCACACGAAAAGAAGCAAAAGGGGACACAGGAGGACATAGGAGCGCCGGAATGCAAAACGGACAACGGGGAAAATGCTCGGATGCATGAGACGAACACGTATGCAAATGCGATGCACATGATGACATGATATGAGATGCATGACAAAGACAAAAGCAACACGGAGAAAAAACCCCACAACGAGGAAATAACATAACTTAGTGCCGAAAATGGCAAGAGGTTGAATACAAATATGGCAGGTTACATATGGGGCATTACAAGCCAAAGAAGAGATGGAAGAAGCCAGAAATAAGCTAGCAGAGGCAGAGCAGGCTAGGTGTCTCCTGCTATCTAAAACTATTGTCAATACAAAATTTCCTTCATAATAGCTAGGTTCAAATGTTTATCCAGTCAGCATGCCTGTTGTGATGTCCGTGCATCTACTGATGTGGCACAAAATGTATTTTTTCGGGCCATGTAATAACAACAATTACTTTCCAAACAATAACAGACGAAGCATTGGACATGGTATAGTTCACGTGCAAGCCTGACATTCCAAGTTCAACTTCCACATCAAACTCATGTTCACAGATATCTGCACATTCATACATAATGTCCACAACCATGATTCACTTCAAAGCCAAAAAAATGTGAGGAGAGTTATAAATAAAGAAAATCCTCTACTAGTTCCTGCTACCAATGCGAGCACAACAAGTTAAGACCATGCGTAAATTAATTATATTTTAGTCATTTTTTGTGTTCTAAAATGCCTGCCGGCTCGCGGAAGGACGTGTTGTCGGCACACGCGCGGATTCAATGAAGGCGGGCGGGGCAGTCTTAAGCTGGTTGCACGTGGCGAGGAGGCGTGCTCAGCCGGGTCTGCAGCGAGTGCGGCCCTCTTGGCCGGCGCGCCGGTTCAATGTCTGCGCTATGAGAGGTCGCGCCCATGTTAGAGCAATTACGCGGTGAGGAGGCGTGCTCAGCTGACTATTCCTACAAAGGTGCTCCACCACGTACCCGGTACCCGCGAATGCAGCAATCGTGCACCTAGGGTTTTAGGGTTTATTTTATTAACGTCGCCTTTACGTAACACTCATGTGTGCGAGACAGCGAGAGGCCGACTGCGTGCCTGCACCTCTTCTCTTCGTATATGTACTCCACCGTTCGTCTGGTGTCCAAAAAATTATAATAACTACTAGCAATGTGCCAATGCGTTGCCACACGATCAAAGTAGATGAATACATATTCACCTTGATAGAAAAAAAGTCTAGTTCTGAAATACATATATCACTAAAAATATGTTATGTTTCACACAAAATATATTCCTTTGGCGGTTTTGATGAGATAAGGGAGGAATGTTGTTGGTTTCAAGATTCGAGAAGTGGTATATGTCTAATTTCTACTCTTACTAGCAAGATGCCCGTGCGTTGCACGGAACATCAAGATCTTGTGGGAGAAAAGGATGAACGAGGGAAGGCCTTATCTGCAAATGTGGTGAAGAGTGCGGGTAAATTGCCATATTTTCCTTCCTATCTGTCAGATATAAATCGGACGACCTACATTGCAGGATGGCAGGCCCACCATCATCACCAACTCTATTTTTTATCCCTACTCTTATAAAAAGCATTGTCGGTGATGATCGTGTGCCTGCCATCCTGCAATATAGGCCGTCCGATCTATATCTGACGGATAGGAAGGAAACTATGGCAATTTTGCAAAAGGATACCCACACCCCTCTCCACATTTGCAAATAAGGCCTTCCCTCATTCATCCTTTTCCCCCACAAGATAAACTACTCATACAATGCATCTTGATGTTCCGTGCAACACATGGGCATCTGGCTAGTTGTTGCAAAAAGCCCATGTGTGTGTGTGAGAGAGGGAGAGTGGAGGAGGACGGAGTGCATGTGTGACAAAGACACAAGGAGGGTGTGTGCGATAGGTATCAGCTTAAAATGAGGCGATAGTGTGTGTGTGCACGATCGAGAGGGCGTGTCTAAAGAAGGGAAGAAAAATCTACATAGATACAAGGAGCGGGAGAGAGACATGTATGCGATGGTGGAAGCACGAGTGTGCGGGTGTATAAACCTATCTAGAGGCTAGCTAGTCGATAAATGTTTGTGAGAGAAATACGAGTCGGGGTGCGAAAGCGAGAGTTTTGTGTGTGAGAGAGAGAGGGTAGTCGGGAAGGGGAGTGGAATCAGGAGTTGTGTGTGTGTCTGTGTGTGAGAGAGAGGAGACGGTAATCGGGGTTGTCTGGTCGGTAAACAAATGAATAATGTCAGTCTGGGATGGAGACGAAAAGGAGACCGCAACAAATGTTGTGTCTACAGGAGAGAGAGAGAGTGATTTTAGTGGTATGAGTCATATGTAGAGACATATATGGTGTGTGAGAGAATCCCATAGAGAGAAAGACAAAGTGAAAGATGAGTGGAGACTATGTGTGTGGCGGCGAAAAAGAAAGCTTAGGTACCGAGTGATACCAGAGAACAGTAGAGACGTGAGAGATAATGAAAACCGTGTAATGTATAATGATAGGGAGAGTGTGACACTTCTCAAGGGAGACGTCGAGAGACCATGTTTGCAAGGATAGGAGAAACATGAAGTGAGCGTGCGGGTGAGCTGGAGAAAAGAGAGTGATAGCTACCTGAAGGAGCATGCATGCGAGAGAGATGGGCGTGAAAGGAGTGAACAAAAAAGGGATTCAAATATTCGCATTCGAGATGATGATACATGTAATCCATACTCGAACCAAAATTGATCTATCAAACATGCATACTCATATGAATTCACGCACATCTATGTTATTTAATATGTAGATACTACTGATCCATACATTTTAGTAGAACATAACTTGGTTAATTTTTTTCGAATTCAACCTTAAGATT
Source organism: Triticum urartu (assembly GCF_003073215.2). NCBI lineage: Eukaryota > Viridiplantae > Streptophyta > Magnoliopsida > Poales > Poaceae > Triticum > Triticum urartu. Next base: position 127,996,922 of record NC_053027.1, read on the forward strand.
TCGAGATCGTTGTATTTTTAAATCATATTATACATATAAAGGAGCAGAATTCTTTGTTGTGCTTTTGAAAGTATATATAAAAAATGATGTATATATAATGTAATTCCAATTGAAAATGGATCCAGCCCGAAAAAAATAGAATACAAACGGGATTCAAATTGAGTTGGCACGGTAAACGTGCACTCTGCAAAATTTGAACGAAGCGGGGAAAGTCGCAGTAACCGCCCGAAACCAAAATCTGCGAAATGGAAATCACTACTGCCTATCCCTGCCACGCAAAGCCTATCTGCTGGATTTCTATAGGTTTCGATAGGGGTAGGTTTGTAATTTCACCCAAACGTGACGTAACCGCCTCTCACCCGGATTCATACACGGTGGGCGCCAAAACACAGTGTGTCCTCGGCCGAACTCCTGATTCATATTCATACACAGTGGGCACGAAAAACAAACTCTCGTCGGCAAATATTCGGTGTATGCGAGATTACCGTCCTATCCCCAACCGACTAATGTTGCTGTGATGTAGTAGAAATTTGAAATGGGGGCTAAGTTTTGTAAATTTCCTCGCATTTGAGACAAGCGCGCCATGAATACATGGTTCCCACCTTCCTTTCTACCTCCCAATTCCCCATTCGTACTCCGTGGGCGCCAAAACACCCTCTCCACCCCACCCTCCCCCGTCCGCCGCCGTCCGCCACCCCATCCACTGCCGTCCTCCTCCACCATGCCGGAGCTGATACCCCAACGCCGCCGTCCATTACAAGAGATCGACCTCTCTCATCCACGGCTTCGGACCGGGATCCTTGCATCCCGTCCTCTCGCTTCATCCCCGCTGCCGTCCACCTTGCCGACGCCGCTCCTACGACCGTCTCGTCCACCGTGCCCTGCCGCCACCGTCTACCCTCCTAGATCTACTTCCACGCTGCCGACAGCCATCGCTACCGCAGCACCGTCAAATTCTCAGCAGATGCGTACACGGCGCAGCACCAGAGGCGGTACTCTTTCGTATCTGCTCAACTTATTTATCACAGCAAGAAAATAGATCGCCACTGCTTTACTCTGATTTCTTGTCTTGGTTGCGAAGTTGCCTTTGTCCGGTTTGCACCTTCAGATCCGCCATGGCACGCTCAACACTATACTCCCAATGCTTATGGTTTTCCCCTTTTATATTCCACACTAGTTAAATCATAGTAGACTAAATTTCAAAATTGGGTCAGTCAATTTTTCAGAGCTCGTCGGAGTTCGCCGGTGCGATCGAAGGGGCTCGGGTGGTTGTGGGGCCTTGCCGAACGAACAAAAACTCGACGCGGGTGGGGGTTGGGGCGGGGGGGGGGGGGGGGGTGGCGGAGGAACACAGGCGGTGGGGCCGGTGGTCCGGACGGTGGCCCGTGCGGTGTTCTGTATGGGAAGAATCAGAGACGAGGAAGAAGAAGGATTAGGAGACGTAGGATCTTCATCCAACCGCCTGAAATGGTCGAGAGACAGCTGGGAGTTGCATTCTTAATGCGCTCTGGTTCATCATGTGCGGGCACTGCGCAACCAACATTTTATTATCCAAAATCTGCTTGCTCTTCTTTACCATGTTCCTCTTCCGTTCTTCTTTAATATGTACTCTATCCGTTCCTAAATACAAGTCTTTGTATAGATTCCACCATGGACTACATATGGAGAAAAATGAGCGAATCTACACTCTAAAATGTATCTGGATACATCTGTATGTGATCCATAGTGGAAATCTCTACCAAGACTTATATTTTGGAATGGAGGGAGTATGATAGTAGTACAGTATGTTCCTTGTACTGAAGATGAGCAGGGACATTTGCAGTGTAGAGGTCTATACGGTCAGTTGTGATGGACACTTTGAGCCTCTTTGATTCGTAGGATCTCGTAAACATAGGAATAGGATTTGTAGTGGCCTGCCCACTTGAATCCTATAAGAATAGCAAGGAAATGCGGGGAGCTGTGTCGCCTTTGAGAGTTACACTGATATTAACAGTACCGCACCTTCACTTGAAGAGAGCTGGTATCCGAAGCCTTTCTAGCTGTACCGGCAAAACTAGCACATATATTCTAGCAAGTTCCACTTTGCTGATTTTACTCTGATGCTTAAGGTTTTCCCGTTATATCTACACTATGATCTGTGTAGCTGCTTTGTGTCGCACTAGCAGCATTCCACTCTTGAAGCTAAACACTGCAATGACTTACAAAATTGGCACCAAGGCATTGAGTGCCATTCTGGATGCAATGAAACTCATACGCTCCCCACCTGTTGATTCTTGTTCAGAATATGATCCTAATGACTATTCTAACCTCGAGGAGTCAAAGGCAGATGGCCTGTCCTGTTCACCCATCAAGGTGCCTGTTCTAATTTGGCAATGTTTTATTGATTGCGGGTATCTTGCATATGTTGTCTTGCATTTCTTCTACTTTGTTGCACCGCCATCTGCTTAGTTTACTCATCATATATGTCGAGATGCCATGCCCATCCATTATCAATACATATTCCATCTGTCATCATACCATGTTTTTCCACTCAAATGTTGTTCTTGTGCATCAGACATCAAAAAGGAAGAGGGTGATTGCTGAACCTGAAGGAGCACCAGCAAAGTCCTTGAAAAACGTGGTGGTGCCGGAGAAATCAGACAGCACCCCACTTATATTGGTTGTACAACCAGTGACACAAAACGTAGGACCGACTCCAGTAGACTATACCCATACTTCACTGGCCACACCACTAGCCCCACCACACAGGACCCGCACTCCAGCAAAAGGTATACCGATTTCATTTGCCATAGCACCAGCTGTACCACAGAAAAATCCCACTCCAGCAAAAAGTACAGCAAGTCCATCGGCCGAAGACCTATCCCAACTGCAGAGATGGCCAATTTCTGCAGATTGGAACCCCATTCCATTTATTCCCAGTTTAAAAGACAATGCTTTCAATGTTGTTAGGGACTACGTGCATATATTCCCATCATGGGAAGATTGTTGTGAAGACAAACACCATTTTCACATCTTCCTGTCCAACTTACGTGTAAGTGCTATTATTCATGGTTACTATTTTCCTGTTTTCTGATGATTGAACACATCAATGATTTACATTACATTGTTGTAACTAGGTGAAAGATCGTGGATGTCGCCTAGAGGGGGGGTGAATAGGCGCTTTAAAATAATTACGGTTTAGGCTTGAACAAATGCAGAATAAACCTAGCGGTTAATTTGCCAAGCACAAAACCTAAAACAACTAGGCTCACCTATGTGCACCAACAACTTATGCTAAGCAAGATAAGCAACTATGTGATAGCCAAATATATGACAAAGAACAATATAGCTATCTCAAAGTAAAGTGAATAAGTAAAGGGCTCGGGTAAGAGATAACCGAGACACGCAGAGACGACGATGTATCCCGAAGTTCACACCCTTGCGGATGCTAATCTCCGTTTGGAGCAGTGTGGACGCACAATGCTCCCCAAGAAGCCACTAGGGCCACCGTAATCTCCTCACGCCCTCGCACAATGCAAGATGCCATGATTCCACTAAGGGACCCTTGAGGGCGGTCACCTAACCCATACAAATGGCAACCCTTGGGGGTGTTCACCGAACCCGTACACTTTGGCAACCCTTGGGGGCGGTCACCGGTACCCGTCAAATTGCTCGGGGCGATCTCCACAACCTAATTGGAGACCCCGACACTTGCCCGGAGCTTCACACCGCAATGATTGAGCTCCGAACACCACCAACCGTCTAGGGCGCCCAAGCACCCAAGAGGAACAAGCTCAAGGGTACCAAGCACCCAAGAGTAATAAGCTTCTCAACTTTTAACTTCCACGTATCACCGTGGAGAACTCAAACCGATGCACCAAATGCAATGGCAAGGGCACACGGAGTCTCTCAAATCCCACCGAAGAAACTAATGCTAGGGAGGAAAATGAGAGGAAGAACAAGAAGGAGAACACCAAGAACTCCAAGATCTAGATCCAAGGGGTTCCCTCACATAGAAGAGAAAGTGATTGGTGGAAATGTGGATCTAGATCTCCTCTCTCTTTTCCCTCAAAAACTAGCAAGACTCCATGGAGGGATTGAGAGTTAGCAAGCTCGAAGAAGGTCAACAATGGGGAAGAACACGAGCTCGAAGGATAAGGTTGAATGGGGAAGAAGACCCCCTTTTATAGGAGCTCCCGAATCCAACCGTTATGTGCTCAGTCCATGCACGAGCGGTACTACCGCTCAGTGGAGCGGTACTACCGCCCGGGAGGTAGAACACGGAGAGCGGAGCAAAACAGAGTGCGTGGCGGATCCGTATGAGCGGCACTATCGCTGGAGCCAGCGGTACTACCGTTGGCTGCAGCGATACTGCCGCTTGGGACAGCGGTACTACCGCTTGTCGCGATAAGCGGTACTGCCGCTCCGGCCCGGCGGTACTACCGCTGGGACAGCGCACAACGCCTACCACGAGCACAGGGAGAAGGAACAAAGAGGAGGGCCATTGAGCGGCACTAGGGGTGGTGGTAGCCGCGGTACTACCGCACATGAGCGGTACTACCGCTCCTACTACCGCTGAACCCGACACGAGAAAGCCACGTCTCGAGTCGAGGTGGTACCAGCGCGGAACCAGAGCCGTACTACCGCTTATGGCCATGGGCGGTACTACCGCTGTGGGACAGCGGTACTACCGCTTGTGGCGATAAGCGGTACTGCCACTCCGGCCCAGTGGTACTACCGCTGGCGCCATCCTTATGCCACTTCCACGAAAGCAAGTAAACTCCACGGAAAACCAGAACTGCCATAACTTCTGCATATGAGCTCCGAATTGAGCAAACTCAAGCTTGTTGGATAGTAAGAAGAGGTAGGGGAGGTATGCAAACAAATAGAGGAGTGAAACCTCCAACCGAGAAGAACCGGCAAAACCTCCAACATCGAAAACAACATAGAAGATGCATGTGAACTCTGTTTTCGATGAACTCGAGCTTGTCATCAAGATGACCATAAGCTCCAAAACTCACAAAGAGAAGAACCAAACAAGAACCAATAAAGATGATGCAAGGATGCAATGGTTTGAGCTCTCTACGAATGATACGATCAAGCTACTCATCGAGAGCCCCCTTGATAGTACGGCAATCGATCCTATAACCCGGTCTCCCAACTACCACTATGACACCGGTAAAATAGAGAACCTATCAAGGGCAAACCTTTGTCTTGCACATAGTCCACTTGAGATAGATGATGACAATCTTGACTTTCTCAAGTTGGACCACCTTTCTTGATTGTGTTGGCTCGATGAAGACTAGTTGATTGCTCCCCCATACTCCACTATGGGTGAGCCACTCTTCGGCACATCTTCATAAATCCATTGTTACCATAATGGACGGCAAGCTTCAAGCATTTGATCTCTTCATGATGCTGCACTTGAACTTGCACATCACAACCTAACCCCACAAAGAACTCTCTTGAAAACCATGGGTTAGCAAACAAAGCGTAATGGACAATGCTTACCATACCATGGGATCTCTTGATCCCTCAGTACATCTTGTATGCTTTGTGTATTGATCAACTTGATTCATTCTTGACTTAATCTTGATCAACCTTGAATATTTCCAATTCTCTTCATTTGGATGATGTATGACCAATCTTTGGATAATTCCTTGAATAGCACCTTGGTGGACACAAACTCTCCTTGAAACCAACATATGTACTCCAAGAAAAGCCTATGGACAAATCCTTCAAATATAACTCAAGGCAACCATTAGTCCATCGAGATTGTCATCAATTACCAAAACCAAACATGGGGGCACCGCATGTTCTTTCACTAGGCGAGGGTCAATCTGGATAGTCATGACGAGCAAAGCTTGCTTGTGCTTTTCAAGGAAGCATTGCAGCAGTATCGGTGTTACCTGAGGAAATCATACTTTGATGGCAAGTCTATAAACGAATTTCCGGTGAAGTCTCCTGTGCTAAATTTAGAAGAAATTGAATGGAAAAACCTTGTTATGCACTGGTCTCATTCCCAGGATGAGGTACTGTCTATGAAATCACATGACAATTTGAACTTCTACTTTTCCGCATGTGCCTTACAGATCTTTTTTGCAGGAAATCTGCTCGAAGAAGAATTCCGGTTTGACAAGAACAACAGGATATCGCAAATATGCTGCATGCTGCTTCGCTCTTGTTAGTACCTGTTGTCCTGTATCACTGTACTTGCATACATACCTGGTTCATTATGTGACAGCAGTATGCATGATAGCTTGCTTATCAATTGTTCGCTCCAAATTATCTGATCTGTATGAATGGTTACCTTAGTGTAGAATATATCCAATGCCAATGTTTTTAGCTATTCATTGTTCTTGTAAGTACATGCTGTCCTTTATCAGTGTACTTATAATGACAGGTAGTTGTTCATGTACCATCACTCTGCAGCTTATTTTCCTTTGCCCTCCATTTTCTACACATCAGATCTATATTTACTCTTACCATAAGGTTGGTACTGAAGAAGTTTTACTGTGCATTGCTCTTGGTTGTACCTTTTGCCTGTATCGCTGCACTTACATTTATAGCTACTTGGTTATGTAGCATCACTCTTCATCTTATCTTAAATATTATCTATTTTTTTGTATATTATCACATCTATATTTACTCTTAACAAAATGTAGAATAAAGGCAATGCTTTTGAAGAAGATTCTGTGGTAAACTTCTTGAATTGCCCCCCCATCAGCATGGACCAGGCCTTTATAGAGCCTGTCTTCACCAATAATGTAAGTTTGCCCTTCTCAAGCCTTCAAACTTTGTTGTATATATTTGGTAAGGCATGACTGCAACAGCTATTTATTTTTGGTGTTTGCATCAAATTGCTTGTTTAAAGTTTATTATGTAGTTCATAAACAAAAGTTTGCCCTTTCTAAATTTAATTTTTCAGTTGTACAACCAAGTTCCTTCTTCATACCATGTAAATTAAACTATACAGAGCAAGTGATCTTCTTTTGCACTGCATGTATGCTTCTGTTCTTCATTCGTAATCCAGTGGTGTGGTGAACCTACCCACTACAGCACAATGTCATATTCTGCAATGTCTTAACTATGAACAATGTCATATCATTCTACTATTATTTAAATCATCTCTTTATTTGCTAATCTGAAATGGTATAAATTGACAGCACACTAACCATTGATACTTATGAGTTCTTGATCTGTAATCCAGTGGTGTCGTGAAGCTGCCAACTCCTTCACAATGTCATTTCCTGCCATGTCTTGACCTGAACAATACCATATTGTGTTAATGCAATTTTAAACTGTGTCACTTTATTCGTCAGTAAGAAATGTGATGAATTGTCAGCATTGATACTTTTAAGTGCAAAACATGTCATCTGTCTGCTTGTTTATCTTTCAGAGTGAGGAAGATATAAGTGTTGAACAAGCATAGTCTCATCATCTTGCTCAGCTACTTGCGCTGCAGCTCCCCAGCAGGGCTAACCTTTCTTGAACTCTATTGAAGTGTTGTTGGTTTTGTATATTATTTTGTCAGCATGTTTATTTGCACTGGTGGCGATTGATGCCCCATGTATGTAATCTGATGTCTGCTTGTGCTTTATTATCATAGTGGCGAACTTTGATGCCCAGTGGATGTAATGTGCCGTAATTTCTTTATTGTATAGTCTAGGTTTTTTCTTATTCACGATGCTGCAGTTATTTTACTGTATATATATCCTGTCTTCGCAGTAAACCGGCCAAACCGTAAAATTACGGTACATAATCGGGTCGTCATGCAATCACGATGTAGGTTGGGCCTGAAACGTGCCGAACAGCTCATGGGCCGGCAGCAACCCGAAATGAACCCCGGCCCATGATTGTGCGAATCAAATCACGGGCTTTTAACAGGCCAAAATTGTCTCGGTCCTTGTTTGTCCCAATCAGATGTCGGCTACAAGCAGGCCGGATGCAAACCGGGCCGTAATTAGGCCCAACTATATGATGGGCTTTTAACAGGCCGAAATTAATATAGGGCGAAATGTTAAACAGGCCCTTAACAGGTCAAAACTAATATCAGGCCGAATTACTAAGTGGGCCTTTAGCAAGTGGTCCCAAAAGCATAGTGTCCAGTTGATGGGCCGAATCTGATATGGGCCATAATTGAGCCCAAAGCCTCTTAAAGGGCCAGACCTGATCTGGGCCGTAATTTGGCCCAGAACGTGGTAGGCTTTTAATGGGCCGGATCTCATATGGGCCACTATTAGGCCCAGAGCGTGGCAGGCCATTAATGTACTGGATCAAATATGGGCCGGCATTTGGCCCAAAACATGGCAGCCAGTTAATGGGCCGGCCTAATAGGGTCCTTAAATCTTGTGGGCCTACAGCTGGGCCGACCCATTAATGTCGGCGAAATCTCATGGGCCTTTAGCTGGGCCGGCCCATTATGATTCGCAAGAATCTTGTGGGCCTTTACCTGGGCCGACCCATTATGGCACACAAAAATCTTGTGGGCCTTTACCTGGGCCGGCCCATTATGGCCCGCAAAATCTTGTGGGCCTTTAGCTGGGCCAGCCCATTATGGTCCGCAAAATCTCGTGGGCCTTTAGCTGGGCCGGCCCATTATGGTCCGCAAAATCTTGTGGGCCTTCAGTTGGGCCGGCCCATTTAAACTTGATGGGCCGGTCCATGTGTCAACATATCATAGGCGTGTCTCGCCCATTGGATGAGTGACACCTGTGCCAACGCGGACCTTACACGGGTCTCCTCCAGCCAATGATGATTTTACACATGGAAAATCCCCATTGGTCGGGGCTGTTAACGGGTCATCGGATCCAAAACCCGACCCGATAGCTTAACGGCGTTTCGTTACGGTGGATGCCACGTGTCGGTCACCCTTGACGAAAGCACTTCTGTGACGCGCGATTTATCGTCATGGAAGTGGACACTTCCGTGATGATAATTTTGGTAATGTCATGGAACACTTCTACGACAACACAGGTATGACTATCTTTACTCTGTCATAAATTTGTCATGGATGTACATGCATGATAAAAAACGCGACCTACTGTGACAAACACATATCATCACGGAAGTGTATTTTTTGTAGTGCTACCTCGTGGCCTCCTCTCATGTTTCTTGACGTAGGGTCCAAGTCTCACGGGTCTTGTTCATTGAGAAAATCTCGTTCCCGAAGGTTTCATTCCGTTTGGACTCCGTTTGATATTCCTTTTCTTCGAAACCCTAAAACAGGCAAAAACAACAATTCTGGGTTGGGCCTCCGGTTAATAGGTTAGTCCCAAAAATAATATAAAAGTGGATAATAAAGCCCAATAATGTCCAAAACAGTAGATAATATTGCATGGAGCAATCAAAAATTATAGATACGTTGGAGACGTATCAAGCATCCCCAAGCTTAATTCCCGCTCGTCCTCGAGTAGGTAAATGATAAAAACAGAATTTTTGATGCGGAGTGCTACTTGGCATAATTTTAATGTAATTCTTCTTAATTGTGGTATGAATATTCAGATCCGAAAGATTCAAGATAAAAGTTCATATTGACATAAAAATAATAATACTTCAAGCATACTAACTAAGAAATTATGTCTTCTCAAAATAACATGGCCAAAGAAAGTTCATCCCTACAAAATCATATAGTTTAGTCATGCTCCATTTTCGTCACACAAGAATGCTCTCATCATGCACAACCCCGATGACAAGCCAAGCAATTGTTTCATACCTTAGCAATCTCAAACCTATAAACTTTCACGCAATTTATGAGCGTGAGCCATGGACATAGCACTATGGGTGGAATAGAATATGATGATGGGGGTTATGTAGAGAAGACAAAAAGGGAGAAAGTCTCACATAAACGAGGCTAATCAATGGGCTATGGAGATACCCACCGATTGATGTTAATGCAAGGAGTAGGGATTGCCATGCAACGCATGCACTAGAGCTATAAACGTATGAAAGATCAACAAAAGAAACTAAGTGGGTATGCATCCAACTTGCTTGCTCACGAAGACCTAGGGCACTTGAGGAGGCCCATTGTTGGAATATACAAGCCAAGTTTTATAATGAAAATTTCCCACTAGTATATGAAAGTGACAAAACAAGAGAATCTCTATCATGAAGGTTATGGTGCTACTTTGAAGCACAAGTGTGGCAAAGGATAGTAACATTGTCCCTTCTCTCTTTTTCTCTCATTTTTTACTAATTTAGGCCTTTTCCTTTTTTTTATATGGCCTTTCTCTTTTTTCTTCCTCACTTGGGACAATGCTCTAGAAAATGATGATCATCACACTTCTATTTATTTACAACTCAATGATTACAAGTCGATGCTAGAACAAAAGATGACTCTATATGAATGCCTCTGGTGGTGTACCGGGATATGAAATGAACCAAGAGTGACATGTATGAAAGAATTATGAATGGTGGCTTTGCCACAAATACTATGTCAACTACATGATCATGCTAAGTAATATGACAATGATGAATGTGTCATGATAAACGTAATGGTGGAAAGTTGCATGGCAATATATCTCCGAATGGCTATGGAAATGCCATAATAGGTAGGTATGGTGGCTGTTTTGAGGAAGATATAAGGAGGTTTATGTTTGAAAGAGCGTATCATATCACGGGGTTTGGAAGCACCGGCGAAGTTTGCACCAACTCTCAATGTGAGAAAGGGCAATGCACGGTACCGAAGAGGCTAGCAATGATGGAAGGGTGAGAGTGCGTATAATCCATGGACTCAACATTAGTCATAAAGAACTCACATACTTATTGCAAAAATCTACAAGTCATCAAAAACCTCGGCACTACGCGCATGCTCCTAGGGGGATAGATTGGTAGGAAAAGACCATCGCTCGTCCCCGGCCGCCACTCATAAGGAAGACAATCAAAAAACACCTCATGTTTCAAATTTGTTACACAACGTTTACCATACGTGCATGCTACAGGACTTGCAAACTTCAACACAAGAACTTCTCAAATTCACAACTACTCAACTAGCACGACTTTGATATTATTACCTCCATATCTCAAAACAATCATCAAGCATCAAACGTCTCTTAGTATTCAAAACACTACTAGGAATTTTTTTACTAATCTTGAATACCTAGCATATTAGGATTATTTAAGCAAATTACCATGCTATTTAAGACTCTCAAAATAATCTAAGTGAAGCATGAGAGATCAATAGTTTCTATAAAACAAATCCACCACCGTGCTCTAAAAGATATAAGTGAAGTACTAGAGCAAAACTATATAACTCAAAAGATACAAGCGAAGCACATAGAGTATTCTAACAAATTCCAAATCATGTATGGCTCTCTCAAAAGGTGTGTACAGCAAGGATGATTTTGGTAAAATAACAAATAAAGACTCAAATAATACAAGACGCTCCAAGCAAAACGCATATCATGTGGTGAATAAAAATATAGCTCCAAGTAAAGTTACCGATAGAAGTAGACGAAAAGAGGGGATACCTTCCGGGGCATCCCCAAGCTTTGGCTTTTAGGTGTCCTTAGATTATCTTGGGGGTGACATGGGCATCCCCAAGCTTAGGTTCTTGCCACTTCTTGTTCCATAATCCATCAAATCTTTACCCAAAACTTGAAAACTTCACAACACAAAACTTAAAGTAGAAAATCTCGTGAGCTCCCTTAGCGAAAGAAAACAAAAGACCACTTCAAGGTACTGTAATGAACTCATTCTTTATTTATATTGGTGTTATACCTACTGTGTTCCAACTTCTCTATGGATTATAAACTATTTTACTAGCCATAGATTCATCAAAATAAGCAAACAACACACGAAAAACACAATCTGTCAAAAACAGAACAGTCTTTAGTAATCTGTAGATAGCGCAAGATCTGGAACCCCAAAAATTCTAAAATAAATTGCTGGACGTGAGTAATTTATCTATTAATCATCTGCAAAAATAATTAACTAAATAGCATTTTCCAAATAAAAATGACAGCAGTTCTCGTGAGCGCTAAAGTTTCTGTTTTTTACAGCAAGATTAACAAGACTTTCCCCAAGTCTTCCCAAAGGTTCTACTTGGCACAAACACAAAAAACACAACCTAAATAGAGGCTAAATAAATTATTTATTACTAAATAGGAGCAAAAAGCAAGGAATAAAAATAAAATTGGGTTTCCTCCCAACAAGCGCTATCGTTTAACGCCCCTAGCTAGGCATAAAAAGCAAGGATAGATCTAGGTATTGCCATAATAGTAAGATAGATCATTAAAACTCATTTCATATTCTCTATGTTCGGCAGCAAGTTTTCTTTGAGGCAAGCAAAAGTAATCGAAAGGGCTAAATTTAATGGGGCAAAAGTCCCCAAGATCAACCCTGGGAGGTATAGGTTCCTCCTTTGGTCCTTCGTATTGCACAACCAATTCATCATTATAAGCATTCTTTTGACAGAACTTTGTGAGCCTATATTCAAGAGAATATCCTAGTTCATTATTTCGAATAGCCAAATCATCATTAAGTTCAGAAATTCTATCAACTAAAACATTGGTAGGAACCCTTTTTCTAAGATTTTCATTGAAAGCAATATAGTCTAGAGATTGAAAACGCATTATTTCTTCTTGATCAAAGAGGATGGCCTCTATGGGAGGACGACAAGCGTCCACCCTATAATGCGCAAAGATTTCTTTGGCCTCTTTTATTATGAATCTAAACTCATGAGCCAAAAAGATAGTAGCGGCACACTTAACAGAAGAATGCTCAATATTAGAAAATTCTAAGGAAATCCTTTGTATGCAAGGGTGCATGTGCATGAATTGTCTTTCAAGTTCAACTACAAGCATGGCAATAACATCCGCAAGACTGATACGTCTCCAACGTATCTATAATTTTTGATTGCTCCATGCTATATTATCTTCTGTTTTGGATGTTTATGGGCTTTATTATACACTTTTATATGATTTTTGGGACTAACCTATTAACCCAGAGCCCAGTGTCAGTGTCAGTTTCTGTTTTTTCCTTGTTTTAGAGTATCACAGAAAAGGAAAATCAAACGGAGTCCAATTGACCTGAAACTTCGCGGAACTTATTTTTGGACCAGAAGAAACCCAGAAGACTTGGAGTACACGTCTGGGGATCAACGAGGAAGCCACGAGGCAGGGGGTGCTCCCACCCCCTGGGCGCACCCTCCACCCTCGTGGGCCCCTCGTGGCTCCCCTGACGTACTCCTTTCGCCTATATATCTCCATATACCCTAAAACGATCGGGGAGCACAATAGATCGGGAGTTCCGCTGCCAGAAGCCTCCGTAGCCACCGAAAACCAATCTAGACATGTTCCGGCACCCTGCCGGAGGGGGAAATCCCTCTCCGGTGGCCATCTTCATCATCCCGGTGCTCTCGATGACGAGGACGGAGTAGTTCTCCCTCGGGGTTGAGGGTATGTACCCGTAGCTATGTGTTTGATCTCTCTCTCTCTCTCTATCTCTCATGTTCTTGAGGTGATACGATCTTGATGTATCACGAGCTTTCCTATTATATTTGGATCCTATGATGTTTCTTCCCCCTTCTACTCTCTTGTAATGAATTAAGTTTCCCCTTTGAAGTTATCTTATCGGATTGAGTCTTTAAAGATTTGAGAACACTTGATGTATGTCTTGTCGTGCGTATCTGTGGTGACAATGGGATACCACGTGATTCACTTGATGTATGTTTTGGTGATCAACTTGCGGGTTCCGCCCATGAACCTATGCATAGGGGTTGGCACACGTTGTCGTCGTGATTCTCCAGTAGAAACTTTGGGGTACTCTTTGAGGTTCTATGTGTTGGTTGAATAGATGAATCTGATATTATGTGATGCATATCGTATAATCATACCTATGGATACTTGAGGTGACATTGGAGTATCTAGGTGACATTAGGGTTTTGGTTGATTTGTGTCTTAAGGTGTTATTCTAGTACGAACTCTAGGGCTGTTTGTGGCACTTATAGGAATAGCCCAATGGATTGATTGGAAAGAATAACTTTGAGGTGGTTTCGTACCCTACCATAATCTCTTCGTTTGTTCTCCGCTATTAGTGGCTTTGGAGTGACTCTTTGTTGCATGTTGAGGGATAGTTATATGATCTAATTATGTTATTATTGTTGAGAGGACTTGCACTAGTGAAAGTATGAACCCTAGGCCTTGTTTCCTAGCATTGCAATACCATTACGCTCACTTTTATCATTAGTTACCTTGCTGTTTTTATATTTTCAGATTACAAATACCTTTATCTACCATCCATATACCACTTGTATTACCATCTCTTCGCCGAACTAGTGCATCTATACAATTTACCATTGTATTGGGTGTGTTGGGGACACAAGAGACTCTTTGTTATTTGGTTGCAGGGTTGCTTGAGAGAGACCATCTTCATCCTACGCCTCCTACGGATTGATAAACCTTAGGTCATCCACTTGAGGGAAGTTTGCTATTGTCCTACAAACCTATACACTTGGAGGCCCAACAACGTCTACAAGAAGAAGGTTGTGTAGTAGACATCAAGCTCTTTTCTGGCGCCATTTCCGGGGAGGTTAGCGCTTGAAGGTATATCTTTAGATCTTGCAATCAAATCTTTTTGTTTCTTGTTTTAGCACTAGTTTAGTTTATAAAAATAAACTACAAAAAAATATGGAATTGAGTTTACCTCATACGCTTCATCTTTTTAATATCTTTCGTGAGTATGATGGAAAGGAAAATTGTGCCAAAGTGTTAGAAGAAGAATGCATTAAAATGTTTGGCACTAAATATTTGAATGATGATCATGATTGCAATGTTGTTAGTATGAATTCCTTGAATATCCATGATGCTAATGATATGCAAAGCCACAAGCTTGGGGAAGCTATGTTTGATGAAGATAATATTTTTGTCCCCCAAGGTTTTATGAGAAAATTTATTTTGATGAAAGCATGCCTCCTATTTATGATGATTATATTGATGAAAGTGGGTTTGGAGAGGTCATGACTTTATTTTGTGGTGAATCCACTATTCTGGAAGAGGTTCCAATTGATTATGAGAACAAAGTTGCTATCTATGATGATTATTGTGATAACTTGTATGCTATAAATAACAATGATATCCATAAAAATTGTCATCATGATTTTAGTTTTCAATTGGATTATGCCTCACATGATAATTATTTTGTTGAGTTTGCTCCCACTACTATTCCGAATGAGAAGAAGTTTGCTTATGTGGAGAGTAATGAAAATTATATGCTTGTAGATCATGAAAAGAATGCTTTAGGTGCTGGTTATATTGTTGAATTCATTCATGATGCTACTGAAAATTATTATGAGGGAGGAATATATGCTTTTAGGAATTGCAATAATATCAAGTTTCCTCTCTATGTGCTTAAAGTTTTGAAGTTATGCTTGTTTTGCCCTCCTATGATAGTTGATTATTGTTCCCATAAGTTGTTTGCTCACAAAATCCCTATGCATAGGAAGTGGGTTAGGCTTAAATGTGCTAGTCATATTCTTCATGATGCCCTCTTTAGGTTACAATTCTTATCTTTTATGTGAGCATCATTGAAATCATCATGCCTAGCTAGGGGCGTTAAACGATAGCGCTTGTTGGGAGGCAACCCAATTTTATCTTTGTTCCTTGATTTTTGCTACTGTTTAGTAATAAATAATTTATCTAGACTCTGTTATGATTGAGTTTTTATGTTTTAATTAGTGTTTGTGCCAAGTAGAACCGTTGGGAAGACTTGGGGAAAGTCTTTGCGATCATGCTGTAAAAAACAGAAACTTTAGCGCTCGCAAGAATTGCTGCCATTTTTATTTGGAGAGTGCTATTTAGTTAATTATTTTTTAAGATGATTAATAGATAAATTCCTCAGGTCCACCAATTTATTTGAGAATTTTGTGAGTTCCAGAAGTGGTCTAAACCTACAGATTACTACAGACTGTTCTGTTTTTGACAGATTTTGTTTTTGATGTGTTGTTTGCTTATTTTGATGAATCTATGAGTAGTATTGGAGGGTATGAACCATAGATAAGTTGGAATACAGTAGATATTACACCAATATGAATTTAGAATGAGTTCACAACAGTACCTAAGTGGTGATTTATTTTCTTATACTAACGGAGCTTACGAGTTTTTTGTTAAGTTTTGTGTTGTGAAGTTTTCAAGTTTTGGGTAAAGATTCGATGGACTATGGAATAAGGAGTGGCAAGAGCCTAAGCTTGGGGATGCCCATGGCACCCCAAGATAATCAAGGACAACCAAAAGCCTAAGGTTGGGGATGCCCCGGAAGGCATCCCCTCTTTCGTCTTCGTTCATCGATAACTTTACTTGGAACTATATTTTTATTCACCACATGATATGTGTTTTGCTTGGAGCGTCATTTTATTTTATTTAGTTTTGCTTGCTGTTTGAATAAAATACCAAGATCTGAAATTATTAAATGTTATAGAGTCTTCACATAGTTGCATAATTATTCGACTACTCATTGATCTTCACTTATATCTTTCGGAGTAGTTTGTTGTTTGCTCTAGCGCTTTAGTTTTTGAGAACCAAGGTATCAATCCAGTAGGAGGCTATGCGCGAGTCCCTCGTACCTGCACAAAACAAATAAATCCTCGCAACCAACGCGATAAGGGGTTGTCAATCCCTACACGGCCACTTACGAGAGTGAGATCTGATAGATATGATAGGATAATATTTTTGGTATTTTTATCATAAAGATGCAAAGTAAAATAAAAGTAAAGTAAAAGGCAAATGAAATAACTAAGTATTGGGAGATTAATATGATGAAGATAGACCTGGGGGCCATAGGTTTCACTAGTGGCTTCTCTCAAGAGCATAAGTATTCTACGCTGGGTGAACGAATTACTTCTGAGCAATTGATAGAATTGAGCATAGTTATGAGAATATCTAGGTATGATCATGTATATAGGCATCACGTCCGAGACAAGTAGACCGACTCCTGCCTGCATCTACTACTATTACTCCACTCATCGACCGCCACCCAGCATGCATCTAGAGTATTAAGTTAATGAAAATAGAGTAACGCCTTAAGCAAGATGACATGATGAAGAGGGATAAAATCATGCAATATGATAAAAACCCCATCTTGTTATCCTCGATGGCAACAATACAATATGTGCCTTGCTGCCCCTACTGTCACTGGGAAAGGACACCGCAAGATTGAACCCAAAGCTAAGCACTTCTCCCATTGCAAGAAAGATCAATCTAGTAGGCCAAACCAAACTGATAATTCAAAGAGACTTGCAAAGATAACCAATCATACATAAAAGAATTCAGAGAAGATTCAAATACTGTTCATAGATAGACTTGATCATAAACCCACAATTCATCGGTCTCAACAAACACACCGCAAAAAGAAGATTACATCGAATAGATATCCACAAGAGAGGGGGAGAACATTGTATTGAGATCCAAAAAGAGAGAAGAAGCCATCTAGCTAATAACTATGGACCCGTAGGTCTGAGGTGAACTACTCACACTTCATCGGAGGGGCTATGGTGATGATGTAGAAGCCCTCCATGATCGATGCCCCCTCCGGCGGAGCTCCAAAACAGGCCCCAAGATGGGATCTCATGGATACAGAAAGTTGCAGCAGTGGAATTAGGGTTTTGGCTCCGTATCTGATTGTTTGGGGATACGTAGGTATATATAGGAGGAAGGAGTACGTCGGTGGAGCAACAAGGGGCCCACGAGGGTGGAGGGCGTGCCTGGGGGGTAGGCGTGCCCCCTACCTCGTGGCCTCCTCTCTTGTTTCTTGACGTAGGGTCCAAGTATCCCGGGTCTTGTTCATTGAGAAAATCACGTTCCCGAAGGTTTCATTCCGTTCGGACTTCATTTGATATTCCTTTTCTTCAAAACCCTAAAACATGCAAAAAAACAGCAATTCTGGGCTGGGCCTCCGGTTAGTTGTAGCGACCAGACCTCAAACGGTCCAATCTCTGTGCTCCGGTGTCATCCCTGGATCAGTAATGCTGACACCACACAGTACTTGAAGGATTTATAACAGAGTAGCAATCACACACTTATTACATCGAGTGTCTCAAAAGAGAACTTATACAATAAATATGGCTTAAGGCCATCTAATAACGATAATAGCGGAAGGCTTGGAAGATAAGTGAGTCCATCAACTCCAACGGCATCACTGAGTATAGAACCACGACCTAATGGCACCTTAATCGTCGTCTGGAATGTCTGCAACATTAACGTTGCAGCCCAAAACGGGTCAGCACATGGAATATGCTGGCAATGTAACACATAGAGAGTAATGGAATAAAATAGGCTAATCTATATGCATATATGGCTGGTGGAAAGCTCTAAGGTTACAGTTTTGCGTAAAGCCAATTTTTCCCTACTGCAAAGGAATAAATTTTATTTAACTATCATGGTAGTTGTTAAACATTGAGAATGGTTGACAGCATTCTCAATCCCAATTAAACATCATCATTAAAACCCAACAATTAACTTTAGAGTAACATGATGAGATTCACATGATAATCCAGGTACTAGATACTCAAGATGTCCATAACCGGGGACACGGCTAACCATGATTAGTTTATACACTCTACAGAGGTTTGCGCACTTTTCCCCACAAGAATCGATCTCCTCCGTTGGTTTTCTCGCAATGCATGGTGTTTGAGAAACGGATGACCGAGACATAGTCTTTCAGAAGCGCTAACACCTTACGAACGGGTAGACCGTACCAACCTACATCCCCTACATCTGCTAGTCTACCACTGTAAGAGTTCGCACAACTTAGTCAACTATGCTAGAGCCCATAGTAGCTTGTGGCTGCACACGGAAGTTTCTAGTATGAATAATCTCATGATCCCTTTGAGCCTGGGTGGTGGTCCAAAAGAAAACAGGCAATCGCTGGAATACCCAGGTGCCTCAATCCACCCAGATGTGTGTTTAGGTTGCCACCTTAAATAAACCATTAATTAACAAAGCTCACATCTGTCATGGATACACTCACTCAATCCACGTCTACTAGCATAGCATAGCAATAATAAGCAAACATAGAGTAACTCCCAAAGGTTTGATAATAAACAGGTAATAGGTTCTACCTCAACTACTCCCCAAACCCACAATTTAATTAGATCATAATCATGCAATGTGTGAGGATTGATCTAATGCAATAAAACTGGGTAGTAGGAGGTATGATCAAAGTGTTACTTGCCTTGCTGATGATCCGGGAAACCTAGCGATTCGAAGTAGCAAGCGGCGCACTCCGGGTACTCTATCGCAAACAAACAAGCATACAATAAGAACTCAACTAATGCACAGGTAAAACTCAAACAAGAGAACTAACCAGAAAGTTTAACTTAAGAACTCCGGTTGGCAAAAAGAATCAAGACAAACGAAGCAACGAAAGACAAACGGCAAGAGAAACAAGCTTCGTTTACTATTCTGGGTCTAAGGTAGTTTTTACAGTTGCAAAAACTTGTTTGAGTTGGTTAAACGGAAAGAGGGTTTCGAGACGAAACTCCAGGCGCTTGAATCGCCTGATTCCGATAAACGAGCGAAAAGTTAAACTAAAACGAACCTCGGATCAGAGATCGCGATCAGAAAAACTGCGTATTTAATCCGAGAAAAAGAAAATCGACGAACAGTTAACGAACTAACGTTCGTTAACAGAAACTAAACGAAAAACACGTTCGTTAAAACGAACGGACGAACGGGCGCTCGCTAAATAAATAAACCGTAAAAAACCGATCTATTTATTTTTTTAAAAATGGAACTAGGGTTTAAAAAAAACAAATTGGTTTTTTTTTCAAAAACCGGACGGCGACTACCTCGGCGGTGGCGGCTCTCCGGCGGGGCTCCGGCAGGGCGGCGGGGCAGCGGCTCCGGGCGGCACGGGCGGCGGCGGCTCTAGGCTCCGGGCGGCGCGGGCGGTGGCGGCAGCGGTGCGGGCAGCGGCAGGCGGCGCGGGGCGGCATGGGGTGCGGGGCGGCGGCGGCGGTGACTCGGGGCTCCAGGGGGGCCCCGGGGTGCTATTTACGGAGGGGGGGGGTCGGCTGGCTTGGGGAGGGGGTCGGCGGCGGCGGCTCCTGCTTAGGCTCCTCTCCGAGTCTGGTGGGGAAGGCGGTGGCGGCTGGGTCGGCCTGGCTCGGCTGGGCCCTTGGCCCAGTCAGGCGCGGGGGGTTTATTTAAACAATTTCGCTGCGCCTAAAAAAATCTAGAAAAATAAATAAAAATCTAAAAATTCAAAAACAAATTTTCTCCGTCTAAATAAAATATTTAGAATAGGATGAACATTTGTTTGGCTCTAAATGCAATTTTTGAAAACGTGCAATTTTTCCTAAATTCGAATAAAATAGCAAATAAAACCAAAATAAAATCTTATTTGAATTTTTTATTAAATCCTCAATATTTCTTTATTTTGGGAAAGTCATTCTATTCCCTCTGTCATATTTTTATAATAGAAATAGTTGAAGATAAAATAAATCAAATCAAATGATCCTACCTTCAAAATTTGAGAAAAACTCAAATATGAAAATAACGAAATCCCCAACTCTCTCCGAGGGTCCTTGAGTTGCATAGAATTTCTAGGATCAACCAGAAAAGCAATAAAATATGATATGCAATGATGATCTAATGTATAACATTCCAAATTGAAAATTTGGGATGTTACAGACCTACCCCCCGTAAGATGAATCTCGCCCTCGAGATTCGGGTTGGTTAGAAAATAGGTGAGGGTGGTCCTTCAACAATTCTTCCTCTCGCTCCCAGGTGGCTTCATCCTCCGTGTGGTGGCTCCACTAAACTTTGCAAAACTTGATAACCTTGCTGCGGGTGACTCGACTGTCATACTCTAGAATCTTGACTGGTTTCTCCTCATAGGTCAAATCATTGTCCAACTGAATTGCTTCCAGTGGCACTGTATCTCTTAGCAGTATATCAGCCATCTCTGCGTGGCACTTCTTCAACTGGGAAACGTGGAACACGTCATGAACTCCTGACAATCCTTCGGGCAATTCCAACTTATAGGCTACTTCTACCATACGCTCCAAAACTTTGTATGGGCCTACAAAACGTGGCGCTAACTTTCCCTTAACTCCAAAGCGCTTAACTCCTCGAAGTGGTGATACTTGAAGATAAACTCGGTCTCCAACTTCGTAAATTGTCTCCTTGCATTTTCAATCTGCGTAGCTCTTCTGCGTGGACTGGGCTACCTTGAGCCTGTCGCGAATCAATTTCACTTTCTATTTAGACTCCTTAATCAGATTCGGTCCAAACAACTGACGGTCTCCAACTTCATCCCAAGACAATGGGGTCATGCACCTCCTTCCGTACAAGGCTTTGAAAGGGGCCATCTTCAAACCGGATTGATAACTGTTGTTGTAAGAGAACTCTGCATATGGCAAATTCTCGTCCCAACTAGATCCGTAATCTAGCGCACAAGCTCTCAGCATATCCTGCAAAATCTGATTGACTCTCTTGGTCTGTCCATCTGTCTGCGGATGGAAGACTGTACTAAACTCTAGTCTGGTACCCAAAGTTTCATGCAACTGATTCCAGAACTTTGAGGTAAATTGAGTTCCTCTATCTGATGCAATGCTATTTTGGAACTCCATGCAGACATACGATTTTGGTCATGTATATCTTTGCCAACTTTGCACTGGTATAGGTAGTCTTCACTGGAATGAAATGGGCTACCTTTGTCAAACGATCGACTACAACCCATATTGAGTCATAGCCTGAACGAGTTCTGGGTAAACCTATAATAAAATCCATGCCTAACTTATCCCACTTCCATTCGGGTATCGGCAATGGCTGTAGCAATCCCGCTGGCTTCTAATGCTCTGCCTTTACTCTCTGACATACATCACAAACTTCTACATACTCTGCAATATCCTTCTTCATTCTGGTCCACCAGAAAGTATCCTTCAAATCCAAATACATCTTGGTATTTCCTGGGTGAATCGAATATGGTGAATCATGTGCCTCTTGCAGAATTAACTTCCTGATCTCCGAATCATTAGGCACATAAACACGGTCTTCAAACCAGAGGGTATCGTGCTCATCCTCACGAAATCCCTTAGCTTTTCCTTTGCTCATTTTCTCCTTAATAGAGACAATCTCCTTGTCAGTCCTTTGACCTTCTCTAATATTATCCATCAAGGTAGACTGAATCTCCAATGCTGCTACATAGCCTCTCGGAACTATCTCCAAACATAGCTCACGAAGGTTTTCAGCTAACTCCCTTGGTAAATATCCCGTCATTAGGGTGTTGACGTGGCTTTTACGGCTCAACGCGTCAGCTACTACGTTAGCCTTTCCGGGGTGATAATGTAATCTCATATCATAATCCTTGATGAGCTCCAACCATCTTCTCTGCCTGAGATTTAACTCTTTCTGCGTGAAAATATACTTCAAACTCTTGTGATCCGTGTACACCTCACAATAGTTTCCAATGAGAAAGTGTCTCCAAGTTTTCAACACATGCACTACGGCTACTAACTCCAAATCATGCGTGGCATAATTCAACTCATGAGGCTTAAGCTGTCGTGAGGCATAGGAAACAACTCTTCCTTCCTGCATAAGCACTGCTCCAAGTCCTCGACATGAAGCGTCGCAATACACCTCATAATCCTTGGTCTGATCTGGCAAAATTAGCACAGGTGATGTAACCAAACGTTTCTTCAATTCCTGGAAAGTGGCCTCACATTCCTCAGTCCATATGAACTTGGTATCCTTTTTCAACAATTCCGTCATAGGCTTCGCAATCTTTGAGAAATTCTCAATGAATCTCCGGTAGTATCCTGCGAGTCCAAGAAAACTCCGGATCTCTCCAACTGTTGTTGGCGCTTCTCAATTGGTCACGGTATCAACTTTAGTGGGATCTACTGCTATACCTTCTCCTAATATAACGTGTCCGAGAAATCCAACTTCCTTCAACCAAAACTCACATTTGCTAAACTTGGCATATAATTGATGTTCTCTGAGTTTACCAAGCACCAAACGCAAATGTTCCTTATGCTCCTCTTCATTCTTTGAGTAAACCAGGATATCATCAATGAACACTACCACGAATTTATCCAGAAACTCCATAAACACCTTGTTCATCATGTTCATGAAATATGCTGGTGCGTTAGTCAGACCAAATGACATAACGGTATACTCGTACAGCCCATACCTGGTGGTAAAAGCCGTCTTAGGTATATCTTGTTCTCGAATCTTCAACTGGTGGTATCCTGATCGCAGATCGATCTTGGAAAATACCTTAGCTCCTTGCAATCGATCAAACAGATCATTGATCATTGGTAGTGGGTACTTGTTCTTGATGGTTACTTCATTCAAACCTCGATAATCAACAACCATCCTTAACGATCCATCCTTCTTTTCTACTAGAAGTACTGGCGATCCCCAAGGTGAAGAACTTGGGCGAATATAACCCTTATCTAGTAACTCCTTAATCTGCTTCTTAATCTCCACCAAATCCTTTGCGGGCATCCTATATGGTCTCTTTGATATTGGCCCTGTGCCTGGCAAAAGCTCAATCAAAACTCAATATCTCTATCCGGTGGCATGCCTGGCAACTCCTTGGGAAATACATCAGGGAAATCCTTCACTATTGGTACTTCCTCCTGCACAACTCCTGTTAGGCAATTTACTTGCGTCCTGTTTGGCACATGCCGTGATACATACTTGATCCTTCTTCCTTCGGGGTGGTAAGCAAAATTGACTTACTGGCACATTCAATATTCCCTTCATACTTTGACAACCAATCCATGCCTAATATCACATCCAATCCTTGAGATTCCAACACTATTAGGTCTGAGGGAAATACGTAGTTACCAATCCTTGATGGTAACCGATCACACCATAGGCTAGCCATATACTCTGCTCCAGGCGAGGTTACTAACATGGGTGACCTAAGGGCTTGGGTTGGTAGTTTATACTTATCCACAAATCCCCTTGATATGTATGAATGTGATGCACCAGTATCAAAAAGAACGAGTGCAGTAAATGACTTAACCAAAAACTTGCCTATTACTGCATCGGGCTGGGCTTCAACTTCCTCCACGTTAACGTGGTTCACCTGTCCCCTATTGAAAGGGTTCAGCTTCTTCCCAGAGCTTCCATTGCCATTTCCATTCTGTGATTTAGGACATTCGTTGGCATAATGTCCGGTCTTCTGGCACTTAAAACAAGTGACTTGGCTCAGGTCTTTCTTGGCCGGGGTTGATGGGTTGGTGCGGTTCTGGCCATTGCTTCCTCCATTCCCATTACCAGTCTTGGGGCCATTGTGATTGTGTGAGCTACCTCCTCCATGGGTATGTTGGAAATGTCCTCCCGGTCTAGGGGTAAAACGTGGCTTCTGCTGAGCTCCAGAATTGTACTGCCCTTGTCCATACTTCCTCTTGCGGTTCTCGATCTGCTGCTGCTTCCCTTCAATCCTGAGAGCACGATCTACCAACTCCTGGTAGTTGTTGAAGGTTGCTACCATCAACTGCATGCTCAACTCATCATTCAGTCCTTCCAGAAACTTCTCCTGTTTAGTTGCATTCGTAGCAACGTCATCTGGGGCATAATGTGCTAACTTACTAAAGTCCTCCACATACTGGCCAATTGTCTGTCCTCCTTGGCGTAAGTTGCGAAACTCTCACTTCTTCATGGCCATAGATCCTGCTGAAACATGGGCAGTACAAAAAGCTTGCTGAAACTGGTCCCACGTGACAGTGTCGACAGGGAAAGTGGCTGTGAAATTCTCCCACCATGAGGCTACGGGTCCTTCAAGCTGATGTGCGGCAAATT
This sequence comes from Triticum urartu, assembly GCF_003073215.2. Taxonomy (NCBI): domain Eukaryota; kingdom Viridiplantae; phylum Streptophyta; class Magnoliopsida; order Poales; family Poaceae; genus Triticum; species Triticum urartu. The sequence goes on from NC_053027.1 coordinate 128,021,650, forward strand.
TCACCTTTTCCGCATCTGTGCATCCTGCTGTGGTCAACTCTCTAGCTGTCTTGCGGAGCCAATCATCTGCTACTATCGGCTTGGTGCTACCAGAAAACACCGGCGGATTCAGCCTAAGAAAACGGGCTAAGTGATCAACAGGTGGTGGTGGCGGTGGTGGGTTGTTGTTGTTGTTGTTGTTGTTCCCCTAATTCTGATTCTGGACTAGTAACTGCATCAATGTGTTATGTTGCTGGATCAACTGAGTGAGCTCCGGTGGGAAGGTAAATCCGGGGTCACGTCTCGGAGGCATCTAAGGGTTTAGAAAATAGGAGATTTAAGAATAGAGGGGGCCTAAAGAGAAAACACTACCCATATGCACATGAGGCAAAAAGCAAACAATTCACTTCATTCAATCAATCAAACGAGGGCATACAATCGATCTAACTATCGCAAAAGTGCTCGGACTACTATATTTACATGGTGGACTACTACTACTGTTGGGGTGGTCTACTAGAAATATTCTTCGGTTTGCAGACTCCATGATATCTGCTCCGGCTTCATCAACATAGTCATCATCGCTATCATCTGGATCCGAGTCGGTGTCGTCGATGATGATGTAGTCTTCCGGGTGAATCTCCTTGGGTTCTTTGTCTTCTTCTACTGGTGTAGGGTCTCCCATGAATATTCCAATCTTCTTGATCATATCGTCATTCTTTTCCACTAATACTTCGATTTCCTCTTCATAATCTTCACGTGTAGCCTTGAGTTCTTCCTCCAGTTCCTTGATTCTTGTCCTTGCTTTCTTCAAATCTATCATGTATGCGCACATCTGGTTCTCCTGACGTCCAATGTGCTGGTTTAACTCCTAGATAAAAGCTGCAATTGATCTATCCTTCCTGGTGCTAATCATCACCCAGTGCTCATCTCGGCGCCCACAAATCTGGTAGATAGTATCCTTGAGATCATTGTGGTAAACTTCTCCAATGCGTCCCATGGCAATGTGAGCTGCCATGCTCTTTCCTAGACTCCAAGTTGGTGCATCAAAAGAAAACTCTATGGTCTCAGTGACTGGCATGAATGTCCTTCCTGGAACTTGAACTTGAATCATCCAGTGCTCTTCTTCAGGTAATGTGGCGTTGTAGGTTCCGGTGAAGCTTGGTACTCCTATGTTCAGGTATCTAGTGACTTCCTTCAAGTGTCGTCCAAAGGGTGTATCTTCATCCGGTTGTATGAACTTGTTCCTTGCATCCGCCATCCTAAAAGAGTAAAAAAGATGAGAGGTCAAAAGGAGAAGAGTAAGTAGTGATCTAGGGCTTTAGATTAGTGGTCGTGTCCTACAGTCAGCGTGTGCTCTGATACCATCTTGTAGCGACCAGACCTCAAACGGTCCAATCTCTGTGCTCCGGTGTCATCCCTGGATCAGTAATGCTGACACCACACAGTACTTGAAGGATTTATAACAGAGTAGCAATCACACACTTATTACATTGAGTGTCTCAAAAGAGAACTTATACAATAAATATGGCTTAAGGCCATCTAATAACGATAATAGCGGAAGGCTTGGAAGATAAGTGAGTCCATCAACTCCAACGGCATCACTGAGTATAGAACCACGACCTAATGGCACCTTAATCGTCGTCTGAAAAGTCTGCAACATTAACGTTGCAGCCCGAAACGGGCCAGCACATGGAATATGCTGGCAATGTAACACATAGAGAGTAATGGAATAAAATAGGCTAATCTATATGCATATATGGCTGGTGGAAAGCTCTATGGTTACAGTTTTGCGTAAAGCCAATTTTTCCCTACTGCAAAGGAATAAATTTTATTTAACTATCATGGTAGTTGTTAAACATTGAGAATGGTTGACAGCATTCTCAATCCCAATTAAACATCATCATTAAAACCCAACAATTAACTTTAGAGTAACATGATGAGATTCACATGATAATCCAGGTACTAGATACTCAAGATGTCCATAACCGGGGACACGGCTAACCATGATTGGTTTATACACTCTACAGAGGTTTGCGCACTTTTCCCCACAAGACTCGATCTCCTCCGTTGGTTTTCTCGCACTGCATGGTGTTTGAGAAACGGATGACCGAGACATAGTCTTTCAGAAGCGCTAGCACCTTACGAACGGGTAGAACGTACCAACCTACATCCCCTACATCTGCTAGTCTACCACTGTAAAAGTTCGCACAACTTAGTCAACTATGCTAGAGCCCATAGTAGCTTGTGGCTACACACGGAAGTTTCTAGTATGAATAATCTCATGATCCCTTTGAGCCTGGGTGGTGGTCCAAAAGAAAACAGGCAATCGCTGGAATACCCAGGTGCCTCAATCCACCCAGATGTGTGTTTAGGTTGCCACCTTAAATAAACCATTAATTAACAAAGCTCACATCTGTCATGGATACACTCACCCAATCCACGTCTACTAGCATAGCATAGCAATAATAAGCAAACGTAGAGTAACTCCCAAAGGTTTGATAATAAACAGGTAATAGGTTCTACCTCAACTACTCCCCAAACCCACAATTTAATTAGATCCTAATCATGCAATGTGTGAGGATTGATATAATGCAATAAAACTGGGTAGTAGGAGGTATGATCAAAGTGTTACTTGCCTTGCTGATGATCCAGGAAACCTAGCGATTCGAAGTAGCAAGCGGCGCACTCCGGGTACTCTATCGCAAAAAAACAAGCATACAATAAGAACTCAACTAATGCACAGGTAAAACTCGAACAAGAGAACAACTAGAAAGTTTAACTTAAGAACTCCGGTTGGCAAAAAGAATCAAGATGAACGAAGTAACGAAAGACAAACGGCAAGAGAAACAAGCTTCGTTTACTATTCTGGGTCTAAGGCAGTTTTTACAGTGGCAAAAATTTGTTGAGTTGGTTAAATGGAAAGAGGGTTTCGAGACGAAACTCCAGGCGCTTGAATCGCCTGATTCTGATAAACGAGCGAAAAGTTAAACTAAAACGAACCTCGGATCAGAGATCGCGATAAAAAAAACCACGGATTTAATCCGAGAAAAAGAAAAATGACGAACAGTTAATGAACGAACGTTTGTTAACAGAAACTAAACGAAAACACGTTCGTTAAAACGAACGGACGAACGGGCGCTCGCTAAATAAATAAATCGGAAAAAAACCGATCTATTTTTTTTAAACGGAACTAGGGTTTTAAAAAAACCGAATCGGTTTTTTTTTCAAAAATCGGCCGGCGACTACCTCGGCGGCGGCGGCTCTCCGGCGGGGCTCCGGCAGGGCGGCGGGGCAGCGGCTTCGGGCGGCGGCGGCTCTAGGCGGCGAGGCGGCAGCAGGCGGCGGCGGGCAACGCGGCGGCGCGGCGGCTTGCGGCGGCGCGGGCAGCGGCAGGCGGCGTGGGGCGGCGTGGGGTGCGGGGCGGCGACGGCGGCGACTCGGGGCTGCAGGGGGGCTGGGGTGCTATTTAAGGAGGGGGTCGGCTGGCTTGGGGAGGGGGTCGGCGGCGGCGGCGGCTCCTGCTCGGACTCCTCTCCAAGTCCGGCGGGGAAGGCGGCGGGGGCTGGGCCGGCCTGGCTCGGCTGGGCCCTTGGCCCAGTCGGGCGCGGGGGGTTTTTTTAAACAATTTCGCTGCGCCTAAAAAAATCTAGAAAAATAAATAAAAATCTAAAAATGCCAAAACAAATTTTCTCCGTCTAAATAAAATATTTAGAACAGGATGAACATTTTTTTGGCTCTAAATGCAATTTTTGAAAACGTGCAATTTTCCCTAAATTTGAATAAAATAGCAAATAAAACCAAAATAAAATCTTATTTGATTTTTTTATTAAATCCTCAATATTTCTTTATTTTGGGAAAGTCATTTTATTCCCTCTCTCATATTTTTATAATAGAAATAGTTGAAGATAAAATAAATAAAATCAAATGATCCTACCTTCAAAATTTGAGAAAAACTCAAATATGAAAATAACAAAATCCCCAACTCTCTCCGAGGGTCCTTGAGTTGCGTAGAATTTCTAGGATCAACCAGAAAAGCAATAAAATATGATATGCAATGATGATCTAATGTATAACATTCCAAATTGAAAATTTGGGATGTTACATTAGTAGGTTAGTCCTAAAAATAATATAAAAGTGGATAATAAAGCCCAATAATGTCCAAAACAGTAGATAATATAGCATGGAGCAATCAAAAATTATAGATACGTTGGAGACGTATCATAATCGAGTTAGTTTTGTTAGGCTTTGATCCCTAGTATCCATTATGTTCTGAGATTGATGTTGCTACGACTTTGTTGAGCTTAATGCTTGTCACTAGGGCCCAAGTGCCATGATTTCAGATCTGAACCTATTATGTTTCCATGAATATATGTGAGTTCTTGATCCTATTTTGCAAGTCAATAGTCACCTACTATGTGTTATGATACGTTAACCCCGAAGTGACAATAATTGGGACAATTACCGGTGATGACTATAGTTTGAGGAGTTCATGTATTCACTAAGTGCTAATGCTTTGTTCTGGTACTCTATTAAAAGGAAGCCTTAATATCCCTTAGTTTCCAATAGGACCCCGCTGCCACGGGAGGGTAGGACAAAATATGCCATACAAGTTATTTTCCATAAGCACGTATGACTATATTCGGAATACATGCCTACATTACATTGATGAACTGGAGCTAGTTCTGTGTCACCCTGTTTTCTAACTGTTGCATGAGGAATCGCATCCGACATAATTATCCATCACTGATCCAATGCCTACGAGCTTTTCACATATTGATCCTTGCTTAGTTACTTTACCATTGCTACTGTTACAATCATTACAAAACCAATACTATTACTTTTGCCACCGTTACCGCTGCTTCCATATTACTTTGCTACTAAATACTTCGCTGCGGATATTAAGTCTTTTAGGTGTGGTTGAATTGACAACTCAACTATTAATACTTGAGAATATTCTTTGGCTCCCCTTGTGTCGAATCAATAAATTTGGGTTGAATACTCTACCCTCGAAAACTGTTACGATCCCCTATACTTGCGGGTTATCAAGACTATTTTCCGTCGCCGTTGCCGGGGAGCATAGATCTATTCTTTTGAGTCACTTGGGATTTATATCTGTTGATCACTATGAGGAACTTGAAAGATGAAAGAACCAAGATTTTCCCCTCAACTACGAGGGGAGGTAAGGCACTGCCATGTAGCTCTGCACTTGATTCACCTTCTGTTTTGAGTAAACTTGTGACACCTACTCCTGCTATTTATTCTGATATGTCGCATGTTATTGATGATGCCACTTCTGCTTTGCATGATGCTTATGATGCAACTACTTCTATGCTTGATCATACTGTTCCACTAGGTGAATTTCTTGATGAACAACTTGCTAGGGTTAGAGAGAATGAAATTGATGAAAGTGGTGATGAAGATTCTCCCCCTAGATATGAATTGCCTGTTGTGCCTGAGGGTTATGTTATGGTTGAAGAAACTGCTAGAGACATTTTAGCTTGCGATGATAGATATTATCTTAAGAAACTGTTAGCTAAGTTGAAAGAAAAATCTTTGAATGCTAGAATGAAATATGACCCTGCTTTTGCTACTTCACCAATCTATATTTCCGATAAGGATTATGATTTCTCTGTCGATCCTGAGTTCATTACTTTGGTTGAATCTGATCCTTTTTATGGCTACGAATCTGAAACTGTTGTGGCACATCTTACTAAATTAAATGATATAGCCACCCTATTCACTAATGATGAGAAAACTTGTCCTTAAGTTGTTTCTGTTCTCATTAAAGGGTGATGCTAAAACATGGTTTAATTCTCTTGATCCTACTTGTGTGCGTAGTCCCCAGGATATGATTTATTACTTCTCTGCTAAATATTTCCCCGCTCATAAGAAACAAGCTGCCTTAAGGGAAATATATAATTTTGTGCAAATTGAAGAAGAGAGTCTCCCACAAGCTTGGGGAGGCTTCTTCGATTACTTAATGCTTTGCCTGATCATCCTCTCAAGAAAAATGAAATACTTGATATCTTTTATAATGGACTAACCGATGCTTCCAGAGACCACCTGGATAGCTGTACTGGTTGTGTTTTCAGGGAAAGAACTGTTGATCAAGCTGAATTGCTATTGAATAATATGTTGAGTAATGAAAATGATTGGACACTTCCTGAACCAACTCCTAAGCCAACTCCAAAGAAAAGGGGTATTCTATTTCTCAGTCCTGAAGATATGCAAGAGGCAAATAAATCTATGAAATAGAAAGGTATTAAAGCTGAAGATGTTAAGAATTTACCACATATTGAAGAAATACATGGTCTTGATAAACCGACATAGGTAGTAAAGGTAAATTCTCTCTATAGATTTGATGAAGGTGATATTCCTCGTTATAAGTCTGCCAGCCAATGCTTGGATGAGTTTGATAATTTTATTGTTAAACAAGAAAACTTCAATGCTTATGTTGGTAGACAGTTGAAACGTAATGCTTATATGAGTTACTAAAAATTTCAGAAATTTTTCAGAGGAAGAAATATGTTTAGGAAAATGTACCAAGGTGGTTCCTCAACGAAGCAAGGCCCAAGGCTCGCGATACGTGAGCCGGACAATGAACTACCAAGGGAAGCTCAAGTGCGGCCTTGTGAATGGCTATCAGAGGAGCTCATGGTCCAGGTAGGCATTAAGGATGAATTCGACGCATATGTGCGTAACGCTGATCTTGAGAGCTTCGTGTTAGATAAGTGCCGGCAATACCTCTATCTAACTAATTCATTTGTGAGAAGGTTTAAATTCATCTCCTTGCGCAATTCTCACACTGTTTTATTTGATCTGTATGATAAATCATATACCATGGACCTATAAGATTTTAATACTGTTTGTAAACTCCCGCATTGGGGAAATGTTAGTGAACCTCGCAAATATGAATATAAAGACTTTCTTGCTAGTATTACTGTGGGGGAATCTAGGGAAATCACACGAGCTACAATAGGGAGCATTCATTTCCCTTCCATACATTAGTTTGCTCTCTTCATTGGTAGATGCATTAACGGTAAAGATGAGGCTTGTCACATGTGTGTTCCAGATCTTAGTGTCCTCAAGAGTGCGCTATTAGGTGATAAACAATATAACTTGGGGGCTATTGTTGCACGTAGGCTGCATCACAACAGTATAAGTGGAGATTTGTTTGGTGGAATTTATGCAACTCGTGTAGCTAACTATCTTGATATACCCATACGTGGAAATGATATTGAGTTGCCTCCTGCTTACCTAGATTACAATGCCATGGTTCGCCATCAGTTTGTTGGGAGGAATGATCAGTTCCTCCAGTGCCGACTAATCTTTGACAAACGGTGCACCGTCCATGTTGCTCTCCCTGCTCCTACTTTCTTTGACTTTCAGGCAAAAAGAAGATATGTTATAACCAGGGAGGATGCGAACGAGTACGAGAGGAGGACAGAGGCAGCTCGCCTCCAAGCTGCAGCACATCAGGCAATAGCTGCTGCATCTCGGTACGACCCCAGCTACAACTTTGGATATCCACCAGGCCAGCCATGGTCATAGACCAACTTAGGCCAAAAGCCTAAGCTTGGGGGAGTACATATCTCTCATCGACATTACATTCATGTTCACACACTCATGCTAGTTGTTGGTGCTCATACTTTTTCATTGTACTACCCATGCTAGTTTATTTTCTTTTCCAGCATTCTTCTTGTGTGTTTGAAAAACCTTAAGAAAAATCAAAAAAATTAGTTGTAGCTTTTAGCTAGTTTACTTTCCATGCCTGTAGTGGTAGTAATTAAAAAGAAAACCCAAAAAGATTTCTCGTTCTTCTTTTGCTTGTTGGGAGCTTTCCCGTGTAAATAGTTTTGTTTCTTTTCTTTGGGGGTCGAGACGAGAAGACCATGATGAAAATGTTGAATGGCTCTCATATGCATTATTGTTGGTCTAACCAAATGCCTATATTACCTTGTCTTCTCCCTTGTATTGAATGCTTGCAGATTCCAGCTTAGTCCAATGCACGTGCACTATTATTATTATCCACACCGTTCGGTCGTGCAAGTGAAAGGCAATAATGATGATATATGATGGACTGATTGAGATGAGAAAAGCTGGTATGAACTCGACCTATCTTGTTTTTGTAAATATGATTAGTTCATCGTTCTTCATTTAGCCTATTATGAATGAAACATGTTTGCAATGACAATTAGGGATTATAGTTGCTCATGTCATGCTTAATTAGCTAGGAGTTTATAATGGTTTACCTTGCATGCCAACATGCTATTAAAATGGTTGTGATGTGGTATGATAGGGTGGTATCCTCCTTTGAGCGATTCAAGTGGCTTGACTTGGCACATGTTCAAGCATGTAGTTGAAACAAAATCAACATAGCCTCCACGATATTTATGTTCATGGTGAATTATATCCTACTCATGCTTGCACTCGGTGTTGATTAATTTTAATGCATGTTCATGACTGTTGTCGCTCTCTAGCTGGTCGCTTCCCAATATCTTTCTAGCCTTCACTTGTACTAAGCGGGAATACTGCTTGTGCATCCACCTCCATAAACCCCAAAAGTTATTCCATATGAATCCACCATACCTTCCTATATGCGGTATCTACCTGCCGTTCCAAGTAAATTTGTATGTGCCAAACTCTAAACCTTCAAATGAAATTCTGTTTTGTATGCTCGAATAGATCATGTATCAACTAGGGATGTCTATATCTTCCAGGCTAGGCGGGTTATTTTCAAGAGGAGTGGACTCCGATCCTCACTCATGAGAAAATGGCCGGTAATCGGGATGCCCAGTTCCATGCTTAAATTAAAATAATTGCAAAAAAAACTCCCCCAGGATTGTTGTTAGTTGGAGGCACCCGTTGTTTCGAACAAGCCATGGATTGGTGTTTGTTGGTGGAGGGGGAGTATAAACTTTACCATTCTGTTTGGGAACCGCCTATAATGTGTGTAGCGTGGAAGATATCGAGATCTCTTGGTTGTTATGTTGACAATGAAAGTATACCACTCAAAATACTATTTATCTCTATTTCAAAATCGAGCTCTGGCACCTCTACAAATCCCTGCTTCCCTCTGAGAAGGGCCTATCTATTTACTTTTATGTTGAGTCATCATCCTCTTATTAAAAGGCACCAGTTGGAGAGCACCACTGTCATTTGCATGTATTACTATTAGTTTACATTGAGTATGACTGTGACTGGATCTCATTTACCATGAATTACAATGTTTAGCCAGTCCTTGATCTTCAGAGGTGCTCTGCATTTATGTTTTGCGATCTCAGAAAGGGCTAGCGAGATACCATCTTGTTATATCATATTATGATTGTTTGAGAAAGTGTGGTCATCTGATATTTATTATTATTGCTCGCTAGTTGATTATTATTGCTCGTTAGTTCCATTCAAATCATGCAAGTTAGAGTCCAAAACAAGGTCAAAAGTGTTTGGAAAAGTAGATACGATGGAGACGTATCAACTCCCCCAAGCTTAAACCTTTGCTTGTCCTCAAGCAATTCAGTTGACAAACTGAAAGAGATAAAGAAAAACTTTTACAAACTCGGTTTGGTCTTGTTTTTGTAAATATGTAAAGCCAGCATTCAAGTTTTCAGCAAAGATTATGAACTAACCATATTCACAATAACATTTAGGTCTCATGTTACTCATATCAATGGCACAATCAACTAGCGAGCAATAATAATAAATCTCGGATGACAACACTTTCTCAAAACAATCATAATATGATATAACAAGATGGTGATACGTCTCCAACGTATCTATAATTTTTTTATTGTTCCATGCTATATTATATCCTGTTTTGGACATTATTGGGCTTTATTATACACTTTTATATTATTTTTGGGGCTAACCTATTAACCGGAGGCCCAGCCCAGAATTGTTGTTTCTTTTGCCTATTTCAGAGTTTCGCAGAAAAAGAATATCAAACGGAGTCCAAACGGAATGAAACCTTCGGGAACATGATTTTCGGAACGAACATGATCCAGAGGACTTGGACCCTACGTCAAGCAATCAACCAGGAAGGCACGAGGTAGGGGGGCGCGCCTACCCCCCCCAGGCGCGCCCTCCACCCTCGTAGCGCCCACGTTGCTCCACCGACGTACTCCTTCCTCCTATATATACCTACGTACCCCCAAACTACCAGATACGGAGCCAAAACCCTAATTCCACTGCCATAACTTTCTGTATCTACGAGATCCCATCTTGGGGCCTTTTCCGGAGCTCCACCGGAGGGGGTATCGATCACGGAGGGCTTCTACATCAACACCATAGCCTCTCCGATGAAGTGTGAGTAGTTTACTTCAGACCTACGGGTCCATAGTTATTAGCTAGATGGCTTCTTCTCTCTTTTTGGATCTCAATACAAAGTTCTCCCCCTCTCTTGTGGAGATCTATTCGATGTAATCTTCTTTTGCGTTGTGTTTGTTAAGACCGATGAATTGTGGGTTTATGATCAAGTTTATATATGAACAATATTTGAATCTTCTCTGAATTCTTTTATGTATGATTGGTTATCTTTGCAAGTCTCTTCGAATTATCAGTTTGGTTTGGCCTACTAGATTGATATTTCTTGCAATGGGAGAAGTGCCTAGATTTGGGTTCAATTTTGCGGTATCCTTTCCCAGTGACAGTAGGGGAAGCAAGGCACGTATTGTATTGTTGCCATCGAGGATAACAAGATGGGGTTTATATCATATTTCATGAGTTTATCCCTCTACATCATGTCATCTTGCTTAAAGCGTTACTCTGTTCTCTTAAACTTAATACTCTAGATGCATGCTGGATAGCGGTCGATGTGTGGAGTAATAGTAGTAGATGCAGGCAGGAGTCGGTCTACTTGTCTCGGACGTGATACCTATATACATGATCATACCTAGATATTCTCATAACTATGCTCAATTCTGTCAATTGCTCAACAGTAATTTGTTTACCCACCGTAATACTTATGCTCTCGAGATAAGCCTCTAGTGAAACCTATGGCCCCGAGGTCTATTTTCCATCATATTAATCTTCCAATACTTAGTTATTTCCTTTGCCATTTATTTTACATGCATCTTTATTTCTCTTTATCATAAAAATACCAAATATACTATCTTATCATATCTATCAGATCTCACTCTCGTAGGTGACCGTGAAGGGATTGACAACCCCTTTATCGCGTTGGTTGCGAGGAGTTTATTTGTTTGTGTAGGTGCGAGGGACTCGTGCATGGACTCCTACTGGATTGATACCTTGGTTCTCAAAAACTGAGGGAAATACTTACGCTACTCTGCTGCATCACCCTTTCCTCTTCAAGGGAAAACCAACACAATGCTCAAGAGGTAGCCAGAAGGATTTCTGGCGTTGTTGCCGGGGAGTGTATGCAAAAGTCAACATACCAAGTACCCATCACAAACCCTTATCTCCTGCATTACATTATTTGCCATTTGCCTCTCATTTTCCTCTCCCCCACTTCACCCTTGCCGTTTTGTTTGCCCTTCTTCTGCTCGCCTTTCCATTTGCTTTGATGTCTTACTTGGCTCGTTTGCTCATTTGGTAGGAATAGTTGTTTATTTATTACTAAACAGAGAACCTAAACATCTATGGATCTTCATCCGCTTGCTAATCTTTTGAAGAGATCAAATTATGATGAACCAATTGCTAGTGAGTTTTGTGCACTAGATTATCTTTATGAAGTTTTGCTTGAAATTCGTGAATCTGAAAATTGTGATGAAGTACTTTATGGAGTGATTCACGATGAATATTTGAATAAAAAGCATGATTGCAATGATGATAGTATAAATTCTATTAATGTCAATTGTGCTTATAATATGCAAAACCCTATGCTTGGGGATGCTAGTTTTGCTATGTCTACTACTTGTTGCAATGATCATGATTGGGGTGATTCTTCTTGTGACCTTGAAAATTTATTTAAGCCCCATGATGAATATGAGATTGATTATAGTGTTTGCAATATTATTGAAAGTGGGCTTGGAAGAGTGTCAACTTTAGATCCCACATATTTGGAGAATGTTCAATCTTACAAATTTTTGATAAAAATAGGTTTGGAGAGGTCATGACTTTAGTTAATGTTAATCCCACTATTTTGGAAGAGTGTCAACTTTGCATGCATGTGGATCGTGTTGAAAACTAATAGCTATTTTGTTGAGTTTGCTTATGATCCTACATGTAATTATTATGAGAGAGGAAAATATGGTGGTGGAAATTTTCATGTTACTAAATTACCTCTCGTTATGTTGAGATTACTATTGTTTCTTTCCTCTTCCATGCATATGCTAGTTTTTGCTTGCCATGATAATTTGTTTGCCTATAAGATGCCTATGCATAGGAAGTATGTTAGACTTAGATGTGTTTGTCACATGTTTTATGATGCTCTCTTTGTGCTTTAATTCTTGTCTTTCATGTGAGCATCATTAAAATTAGCAATGCCTAGCTAAAAAGGCTTTAAAGAAAAGCGCTTGTTGATACGTCTCCGACGTATCTACTTTTCCAAACACTTTTGCCCTTGTTTTGGACTCTAACTTGCATGATTTGAATGGAACTAACCCGGACTGACGCTGTTTTCAGCAAAATTACCATGGTGTTATTTATGTGCAGAAACAAAAATTCTCGGAATGACCTGAAACTTCATGGAACAACTTTTCGGAAAATAGAAAAAATCCTTGCAAAAGATGAAGGCCAGGGGCCCACCACCTGTCCACGAGGGTGGGGGCACGCCTGCCCACCTAGGGCGCGCCCCCTACCTCGTGGCCCCACTGGAGCTCCTCCGACCTCAACTCCAACTCTATATATTTGGTTTCGGAGAGAAAAAAATCAGAGAGAAGAATTCATCACGTTTTACGAAACGGAGCCGCCGCCAAGCCCTAAAACCTCTGGGGAGGGCGGATCTAGAGTCCGTTCGGGGCTCCGGAGAGGGGAATCTGTCTCCATCATCATCATCAACCATCCTCTATCACCAATTTCATGATGCTCACCGCCGTGCGTGAGAAATTCCATCGTAGGCTTGTTGAACGGTGATGGGTTGGATGGGATCTATCATGTAATCGAGTTAGTTTTGTTAGGGTTTGATCCCTAGTATCCACTATGTTCTGAGATTGATGTTGCTATGACTTTGCTATGCTTAATGCTTGTCACTAGGGCCTGAGTGCCATGATTTCAGATCTGAACCTATTATGTTTTCATCAATATATGAGAGTTCTTGATCCTATCTTGCAAGTCTATAGTCACCCATTATGTGTTATGATCCGTTAACCCCGAAGTGACAATAATCGGGATACTTACCGGTGATGACTGTAGTTTGAGGAGTTCATGTATTCACTATGTGTTAAAGCTTTGTTCCGGTACTCTATTAAAAGGAGGCCTTAATATCCCTTAGTTTCCGTAAGGACCCCACTGCCACGGGAGGGTAGGACAGAAGATGTCATGCAAGTTCTTTTCCATAAGCACGTATGACTATACTCGGAATACATGCCTACATTACATTGATGAACTGGAGCTAGTTATGTGTCACCCTAGGTTATGATTGTTACCTGATGAACCGCATCCGGCATAATTCTCCATCACTGATCCATTGCCTACGAGCTTTCCATATATTGTTCTTTGCTTATTTACTTTTCTGTTGCTATTGCTATCATCACTACAAAATCCCAAAAACATTACTTTTACTATTGTTACCTTTTGCTACCGTTACCACTACTATCATATTACTTTGCTACTAAACACTTTGCTGGAAATACTAAGTTTCCGGGTGTGGTTAAATTGACAACTCAGCTGCTAATACTTGAGAATATTCTTTGGCTCCCCTTGTGTCGAATCAATAAATTTGGGTTGAATACTCTACCCTCAAAAACTGTTGCGATCCCCTATACTTGTGGGTTATCAAGACTATTTTCTGGCGCCGTTGCCGGGGAGCATAGCTCTATTCTTTGAGTCACTTGGGATTTATATCTGCTTATCATTATGAAGAACTTGAAAGATCCTAGAACTAAGATTTATCCCTCAACTACGAGGGGAGGTAAGGAACTGCCATCTAGCTCTGCACTTGATTCACCTTCTGTTTTGAGTAAGCTTGCGACACCTAAACCTGCTTCTGCTATTCGTTCTGATATGTCGCATGTTATTGATGATGCCACTTCTACTATACATGATACTTATGATGAAACTACTTCTATGCTTGATACTACTGTGCCACTTGGTGAATTTCTTGATGAACAACTTGCTAGGGCTAGAGGGAATGAAAATATTGAATCTGATAATATTGATGAAAGTGATGATGAAGACTTGCCTGTTATTCCTAAGGGTTATGTTTTTGATAAAGAAGCTTCTTTAGCTATTTTAGCTTGCAAAGATAGATACGAACTCAAGAGGTTATTAGCTAAATGGAATCAGCAATCTCTTAATGCTAGAATGAAACCTGACCCTACTTTTGCTACTTCACCTATGTGTGTTACTGATAAGGATTATGAATTCTCTGTCGATCCTGATATAATTACTTTGGTTGAATCTGATCCTTTTCATGGCTATGAATCTGAAACTGTTGTGGCACATCTTACTAAATTAAATGATATTGCCACCCTGTTCACTAAAGATGAGAGAACTCGCTACTTTTATATCCTTAAAATACTTCTGTTCTCATTAAAGGGTGATGCTAAGATATGGTTTAATTCTCTTGATCCTGGTTGTGTGCGTAGTCCCCAGGATATGATTTATTACTTCTCTGCTAAATATTTCCCTGCTCATAAGAAACAAGCTGCTTTAAGGGATATATATAACTTCGTGCAAATTGAAGAAGAGAGTCTCCCACAAGCTTGGGGGAGGCTTCTCAAGTTACTTAATGCATTGCCTGATCATCCTCTTAAGAAAAATGAAATACTTGATATCTTTTATAATGGACTAACCGATGCCTCCAGAGATTACCTGGATAGTTGTGTTGGTTCTGTTTTCAGGGAAAGAACACCGGATGAAGCTGAAATTCTATTGAATAATATGTTGACAAATGAAAATAATTGGACAGCTCCGGAGCCAATTCCTGAGCCTATTCCTAAACCAACTCCGAAGAAGAGGGGTATTCTATTTCTCAGTCCTGGAGATATGCAAGAGGCAAAGAAATCTATGAAAGAAAAAGGTATTAAAGCTGAAGATGTTAAGAATTTACCTCCTATTGAAGAAATACATGGTCTTAATTTACCGCCTGTTGAAGAAACATATGATCTTAATCCATTACCTATTGAAGAAACTCATGGTCTTGATAACCCGACACAGGTAGTAAAGGTAAATTCTCTCTATAGATTTGATGAAGGTGATATCCCTCGTTATAAGTCTGCTAGACAATGCTTAGATGAGTTTGACAATTTCATTGTTAAACAAGAAAACTTTAATGCTTATTTTGGTAGACAATTGAAATACAATTCAAATATGCTTGAACACTTGGGTGATTATATGGCTAATGTCAAAGGTGAACTTAAACTTATTAGTAAACATGCTTCTATGGTTACCACTCAAGTAGAACAAGTACTTAAAGCTCAAAATGATTTGCTCAATGAATTGAATAGTAAGAATAATGATAATGTTGTTAGAGTTATGACTAGAGGTGGTAAAATGACTCAGGAACCTTTGTATCATGAAGGCCACCCTAAGAGAATTGAGCAAGATTCTCGGAGAAATAATGTAGATGCACCTAGTCCTTCTAAAAGGAAGAAAAAGAAAAATGATAGGACTGAGAATCCAAATGATATTTCTATTTCTGATACTGAAACACAATCTGGTAATGAACCTGAAACTAGTGATAAGGTTGATGATAATGTTCATGATGATGCTCAACCTAGTAATGATGATGATATAGAAATTGAACCTGCTGTTGATCTTGATAACCCACAATCAAAGAATCAACGTTATGATAAGAAAGACTTTGTTGCTAGGAAACATGGTAAAGAAAGAGAACCATGGGTTCAGAAACCCATGCCTTTTCCTCCCAAACCATCCAAGAAAAAGGATGATGAGTATTTTGAGCGCTTTGTTGAAATGATTAGACCTATCTTTTTGCGTATGCGATTAACTGATATGCTCAAAATGAATCCTTATGCTAAGTACATGAAAGATATTGTTACTAATAAAAGAAAGATACCGGAAGCTGAAATTTCCACCATGCTTGCTAATTATACTTTTAAGGGTGGAATACCAAAGAAACTTGGAGATCCCGGTGTACCAACTATACCATGCTCCATTAAAAGAAACTATGTTAAAACTGCTTTATGTGATCTTGGAGCCGGTGTTAGTGTTATGCCTCTCTCTTTATATCGTAGACTTGATTTGAATAAGTTGACACCTACTGAAATATCTTTGCAAATGGCTGATAAATCAACTGCTATACCTGTCGGTATTTGTGGGGATGTGCATGTTGTAGTTGCAAACGTTACTATTTTAACGGACTTTGTTATTCTTGATATTCCCGAGGACGATAGTATGTCTATTATTCTTGGAAGACCATTTTTGAATACTACAGGGCTGTTATTAATTGCACTAAAGGCAATGTCACTTTTCACGTTAATGGTAATGAGCATACGGTACACTTTCCGAGGAAACAACCTCAAGTTCATATTATCAACTCTATTGGAAAAATTCCATCTATTATATTTGAAGGTTTTGAATTTCCTCTTCCTACTGTCAAGAAGAAATATGATATTCTTATTATTGGGGATGTGCATATCCCCGTTGAGGTAACATAGTGTTATTCGAAATTTCTCCGGTTTCATGTTATTCGGAATGAGTTCGTTAACAAGACTTGATCAACCTTGTTAGTGGATTCCTTTTGATGATCATGAGATGGATGAAACTAGAAGGCACAACCTTCTGTACCCTCCTTTTACTTTCTGTTATTTATATAAAATAAAATAAAAATAGTATTTTTCTGTATGTTATCTGATTATCCGTGCAATATAAAAATACCCCGAAAATAAAAGTTCTCCAAATGCCCTAAAACTTAAATATGATTTTTTCTGGAATATTTGAGAATATTTGGCACTGAGAACACAGCAGGGGGGTCACCCACCTGCCCACGAAGGTGGAGGGCGTGCCCTACCCCCCTGGGCACGCCGCCCTGCCTCGTGGGCCCACGGTGGCCCTCCTCCACTTATTCCTGCACCCACACACTTCTTCTTCCTCCCACAAACACGAATATCCAGCTCAATCACAAGTTCTAGCTCATCTTGCTGCCATTTTTTATCTCCTTGCTCAAAGCACCTCCCACAAAACTGCTTGGGGGGATTGTTCCTTGGTATGTGACTCCTCCATTGATCCAATTAGTTTTTGTTCTAGTGCTTTATTCATTGCAAATTTTTGCTGCCTAGGTGACCATGTTCTTGAGCTTGCATGTCAAATTTATATGGTTCCAAGTAGTTTTGATGCATGATATAGGCCCTGGGCACTTGTAGGAGTAGTTGCTATCAATATTATTGAGTTTGGTTTACTTTTATTTTGAAGTTACTAAAAAAATTCAGAATTTCTCAGAGGAAGAAATATGCTTAGAAAATGATCCAAGGTGGTTCTTCCAGGAAGCAAGGACCCAGGCTTGCAATGCGTGATGCTGATGATGAGCCACCAAGAAACGCTCTGGTGCGTCCTTGTGAATGGCCTTCGGAAAATTTTATGGATCGAGCGGGGATTAAGGAAGAATTTAACCCATATTTGCGTAACGCTGATCTTGTGAGCTTCGAGGAAGAGAAGTGCAGCCAGTATCACCATCTCACTAGTTCCTTTGTGAGGAGGTTTAAATTTCCATCTTCACGTAATTCTCCAACTGTCCTGTTTGATCTTTATGAAAATTCTTACACTATGGACTTAGAGGATTTTACCAGTGCTTGCAAACTTCCACAATGGGGTAGTATCAGGGATCCTCGCAAATCTGAATTTAGAGATTTTCTTGCTAGTATAATTGTGAGAGAATCTAGAGATATAACACAAGCTACCATAGGGAGCATTCACTTTCCTGCTATACATTATTTTGCTCTCTTCATAGGTAGATGCATTAATGGTAAAGATGAGGCATGTCACATGTGTGTCCTTGACCTCTGTATTCTTAGGAGTGCTGTGTTAGGAGATAAATCTTATAATTTGGGAGCCATTGTTGCACGTAGGTTGCATCTTAATAGATTTAATGGAGATTTCTTTGGTGGAATTTATGCAACCCGCATAGCTAATTCTCTTGGTATAGCCATACGCGAAGATGATATTGAATTACCCGCTGCTTACCTAGACTTTAATGCTATGGTTCACCACCAGTTTGTCGAGAGGAATGAATCACCTCTCCAGTATCGATTAATCTTTAACAGACGTCGTGTTGTCCATAGTACTCTCCCTGCTCCTGCCTTCTTTGATTATCACACAAAAGGAAGATATGTTATTACCAGAGAGGAGGCAGATGAGTATCAGAGGAGGGCGGAGGCCGCTCGTCGCCATGCTGCAGCTCAGGAGGCGATAGCCGCTGCATCTCAGTATGACCCCAACTATTACTATGGATATCCGCCAGGCCAGCCTTGGCCATAGACCAACTTAGGCCAAAATCCTAAGCTTGGGGGAGTACGTATTTCTCACCGACATTAAATTTATGTTCACACACTCATTGCCAGATGTCGGTGCTCATACTTTTTCATTGTATCATCCATGCTAGTTTATTTCCTTTTTATGCTTTCTTCTTGTGTGTTTGATAAACATTAAGAAAAACCAAAAAAATTAGTTGTAGCTTTTAATTAGTTTACTTTCCATGCTTGTAGTAGTAATTAAAAAGAAACCCCAAAAAGATTTCATGTTCTTCTTTTGCTTGTTGGGAGCTTTCCCGTGTAAATAGTTTTATTTCTTTTCTTTGGGGTCGATAGGAGAAGACCATAATTAAATTGTTGAAATAGCTCTTATATGCATTATTGTTGATCTAACAAAAGAGCCCATATTGCCTTGTCTTCTCCTATTTATTGAATGCTCGCAGATTCCAGCTTAGTCCAATGCACTTGCACTATTATTATTATCCACATCGTTCGGTCGTGCAAGTGAAAGGCAATAATGACGATATATGATGAACTTATTGATATGAGAAAAGCTGGTATGAACTCGGCCTCTTTTGTTTTTGTAAATATGATTAGTTCATCGTTTCTGATTTGGCCTATTATGAATAAACATGTTTGCAATGACAACTAGAGATCATAGTTCTTGTGCCATGCTTGATTAGCTAGGAGCTTATAATGGTTTACCTTGCGTGCCAACATGCTATTAAAATGGTTGTGATGTGGTATGATAGGGTGGTATCCTCCTCTGAATGATTTAAGTGACTTGACTTGGCGCATGTTCACGCATGTAGTTGAAACAAAATCAACATAGTCTTCACGATATTTATGTTCATGGTGGATTATATCCTACTCAGGTTTGCATTCGGTGTTGATTAATTTTAATGCATGTTCATGACTGTTGTCGCTCTCTAGCTGGTCGCTTCCCAGTCTTTGGCTAGCCTTCACCTGTACTAAGCGGGAATACTGCTTGTGCATCCAACTCCATAAACCCCAAAGTTATTCCATATGAGTCCACCATACCTACCTATATACGGTATCTACCTGCCGTTCCAAGTAAATTTGTATGTGCCAAACTCTAAACCTTCAAATAATTATCCTCTTTTGTATGCTCGAATAGCTCATGTATCAACTAGGGCTGTCCGTATCTTCCATGTTAGGAGGGTTATTCTCAAGAGGAGTGGACTCCGCACCTCACTCACGAGAAAATGGCTGGCCACCGGGATGCCCAGTCCCATGCTTTATGCAAATCAAATCAAAATAATTGCAAACAAAACTCCCCTAGGACTCTTGTTAGTTGGAGGCACTTGTTGTTTCGAGCAAGCCATGGATTGATGCTTGTTGGTGGAAGGGAGAGTATAAACTTTACCATTCTGTTTGGGAACCGCCTATAATGTGTGTAGCATGGAAGATATTGCCATCTCTTGGTTGTTATGTTGACAATGGAAGTATACCGCTCAAAATATTATTCACCTCTATTTCAAAACCGAGCTCTGGCACATCTACAAATCCCTGCTTCCCTCTGCGAAGGGCCTATCTATTTACTTTCATGTTGAGTCATCATCCTCTTATTAAAAAGCACTGGTTGGAGAGCACCACTGTCATTTTCATTCATTACTGTTAGTTTACATTGAGTATGACTTGACTGGATCTCTTTTACCATGAATTACAATATCTAGTCAGTCCTTGATCTTTAAAGGTGCTCTGCATTTATGTTTTGCGGTCTCAGAAAGGGCTGGCGAGATACCATCTTGTTATATCATATTATGATTGTTTTGAGAAAGTGTTGTCATCCGAGATTTATTATTATTGCTCGCTAGTTGATTATGCCATTGATATGAGTAAACTTGAGACCTAGGCGTTATTGTGAATGTGGTTAGTTATAATCTTTGCTGAAAACTTGAATGTTGGCTTTACATATTTACAACAACAAGAGCAAACAGAGTTTGTAAAAGTTTTCTTTATCACTTTTAGTTTATCAACTGAATTGCTTGAGGACAAGCAAGGGTTTAAGCTTGGGGGAGTTGATACGTCTCCATCGTATCTACTTTTCCAAACACTTTTGCCCTTGTTTTGGACTCTAACTTGCATGATTTGAATGGAACTAACCCGGACTGACGCTGTTTTCAGCAGAATTACCATGGTGTTATTTATGTGCAGAAACAAAAGTTCTCGGAATGACCTGAAACTTCACGGAACAACTTTTTGGAAAATATAAAAAATGCTTGCAAAAGATGAAGGCCAGGGGGGCCACCACCTGTCCACGAGGGTGGGGGCGCGCCTCCCCCCTAGGGCGCGCTCCCTACCTCGTGGGCCCCCTGGAGCTCCTCCGACCTCAACTCCAACTCTATATATTTGGTTTCGGAGAGAAAAAAATCAGAGAGAAGAATTCATCGCGTTTTACGATACGGAGCCGCCGCCAAGCCCTAAAACCTCTCGGGAGGGCTGATCTAGAGTCCGTTCGGGGCTCCGGAGAGGGGAATCCGTCGCCATCGTCATCATTAACCATTCTCCATCACCAATTTCATGATGCTCACCGCCGTGCGTGAGTAATTCCATCGTAGGCTTGCTGGACGGTGATGGGTTGGATGGGATCTATCATGTAATCGAGTTAGTTTTGTTAGGGTTTGATCCCTGGTATCCACTATGTTCTGAGATTGATGTTGCTATGCTTAATGCTTGTCACTAGGGCCCGAGTGCCATGATTTCAGATCTGAACCTATTATGTTTTCATCAATATATGAGAGCTCTTGATCCTATCTTGCAAGTCTATAGTCACCCATTATGTGTTATGATCCGTTAACCCCGAAGTGAAAATAATCGGGATACTTACCGGTGATGACCGTAGTTTGAGGAGTTCATGTATTCACTATGTGTTAATGCTTTGTTCCGGTACTCCATTAAAAGGAGGCCTTAATATCCCTTAGTTTCTGTAAGGACCCCGCTGCCACGGGAGGGTAGGACAAAAGATGGCATGCAAGTTCTTTTCCATAAGAACGTATGACTATATTCGGAATACATGCCTACATTACATTGATGAACTGGAGCTAATTCTGTGTCACCCTAGGTTATGATTGTTACCTGATGAACCGCATCCGGCATAATTCTCCATCACCGATCCATTGCCTACGAGCTTTCCATATATTGTTCTTCGCTTATTTACTTTTCCGTTGCTATTGCTATCATCACTACAAAATACCAAAAATATTACTTTTACTACTGCTACCTTTTGCTACTGTTACCACTACTATCATATTACTTTGCTACTAAACACTTTGCTGCAGATACTAAGTTTCCAGGTGTGGTTGAATTGACAACTCAGTTGCTAATACTTGAGAATATTCTTTGGCTCCCCTTGCGTCGAATCAATAAATTTGGGTTGAATACTCTACCCTCGAAAACTGTTGCGATCCCCAATACTTGTGGGTTATCACTTGTTGGGAGATAACCCAATATTTTCCTTGATGTTATTTAATAAATAATTTATCTAGCCTCTGTTTTGGTTGTGTTTTTGTGTTTAATTAGTGTTTGTGCCAAGTAGAACCGTTGGGAAGACTTGGGGAAAGTCTTTTTAATCTTGCTGTAAAAAAACAGAAACTTCAGCGCTCAAGAGAATTGCTACCATTTTTATTTGGAAATTTCTATTTAGTTAATTCTTTTTGAATATGATTAATAGATAAATTCCTCACGTCCAGCAATTTATTTTAGAATTTTTGGGGTTCCAGATCTTGCGTTAGCTACAGATTACTACAGACTGTTCTGTTTTTGATAGATTCTGTTTTTCGTGTGTTGTTTGCTTATTTTGATGAATCTATGGCTAGTAAAATAGTTTATAAACCATAGAGAAGTTGGAATACAGTAGGTTTAACACCAATATAAATAAAGAATGAGTTCATTACAGTACCTTGAAGTTGTGTTTTGTTTTCTTTCGCTAACGGAGCTCACGAGATTTTCTACTTTAAGTTTTGTGTCGTGAAGTTTTCAAGTTTTGGGTAAAGATTTGATGGATCATGGAACAAGGAGTGGCAAGAGCCTAAGCTTGGGATGCCCATGGCACCCCAAGATAATCTAAGTAAACCTAAAAGCCAAAGCTTGGGGATGCCCCGGAAGGCATCCCCTCTTTCGTCTACTTCTATCGGTAACTTTACTTGGAGCTATATTTTTATTTACCACATGATATGTGTTTTGCTTGGAGCGTCTTATATTATTTGTGTATTTATTTGTTAGTTTTACACAATAATCCTTGCTGTACACACCTTTTGAGAGAGAGACACATGATTCGGAAATTCTTAGAATACTCTATGTGCTTCATTTATATCTTTTGAGTTATATAGTTTTTGCTTTAGTGCTTCACTTATATCTTTTAGAGCACGTTGGTGGATTTGTTTTATAGAGATCATTGTTCTCTCATGCTTCACTTAGATTATTTTGAGAGTCCTACAAAACAGCGTGGTAAATTGCTTTAATTATGTTAGGCATTCAAGATTAATAATAAAATTTTCTTATGAGTGTGTTGAATACTATGAGAAGTTTGATACTTGATAATTGTTTTGAGATATGGAAATGGTGATATTAGAGTCATGCTAGTTGAGTAGCTGTGAATTTGAGAAATACTCGTGTTAAAGTTTGTGATTCCCGTAGCATGCACGTATGGTGAACCGTTATGTTATGAAGTCGGAGCATGATTTATTTATTGATTGTCTTCCTTATGAGTGGCGGTCGGGGACGAGCGATGGTCTTTTCCTACCAATATATCCCCCTAGGAGCATGCGCGTAATAATTTGCTTTGATAACTTGTAGATTTTTGCAATAAGTATATGAGTTCTTTATGACTAATGTTGAGTCCATGGATCATATGCACTCTCACCCTTCCACCATTGCTAGCCTCTCTAATACCGCGCACCTTTCGCCGGTATCATACACCCACCATATACCTTCCTCAAAACAGCCACCATAGCTACCTATCATGGCATTTCCATAGCCATTTCGAGATATATTGCCATGCAACTTGCCACCATTCCGTTTATTATGACACGCTCCATCATTTTCATATTGCTTCGCATGATCATGTAGTTGACATTGTATTTGTGGCAAAGCCACCGTTCATAATTCTTTCATACATGTCACTCTTGATTCATTGCATATCCCGGTACACCGCCGGAGGCATTCACATAGAGTCATATTTTGTTCTAAGTGTTGAGTTGTAATTGTTGAGTTGTAAGTAAATAAAAAAGTGTGATGATCATCATTTTTAGAGCATTGTCCCAAGTGAGGAAAGGATGATGGAGACTATGATTCCCCCACAAGTAAGGATGAGACTCCGGACTAAAAAAAAGAGGCCATAAAGAAGAGAGAAAAGGCCCAAATAAAACAAATGAGAGAAAAAGAGAGAAGGGACAATGCTACTATCCTTTTACCACACTTGTGCTTCAAAGTAGCACCATGATCTTCATGATAGAGAGTCTCCTATGTTATCACTTTCATATACTGGTGGGAACTTTTCATTATAGAACTTGGCTTGTATATTCCAATGATGGGCTTCCTTAAAATGCCCTAGGTCTTCGTGAGCAAGCGAGTTGGATGCACACCCACTTAGTTCTTTTTGTTGAGCTTTCATATACTTATAGCTCTAGTGCATCTGTTGCATGGTAATGCCTACTCACTCACATTGATATCTATTAATGGGCATCTCCATAGCCCGTTGATACACCTAGTTGATGTGAGACTATCTTCTCCTTTTTGTCTTCTCTACAACCACCATTCTATTTCGCATAGTGCTATGTCCATGGCTCACGCTCATGTATTGCGTGAAGATTGAAAAAGTTTGAGAACACCAAAAGTATGAAACAATTGCTTGGCTTGTCATTGGGGTTGTGCATGATTTAAATACTTTGTGTGGTGAAGATGTAGCATAGCCAGACTATATGATTTTGTAGGGATAACTTTCTTTGGCCATGTTATTTTGAAGAGACATAATTGCTTAGTTAGCATGCTTGAAGTATTATTATTTCTATGTCAATATTGAACTTTTGTCTTGAATCTTTCGGATCTGAATATTCATACCACAATTAAGAGAATTACACTGAAATTATGCCAAGTAGCATTCCACATCTAAAATTCTGTTTTTATCATTTACATACTCGAGGACGAGCAGGAATTAAGCTTGGGGATGCTTGATACGTCTCCAACGTATCTATAATTTTTTATTGTTCCATGCTATATTATATCCTGTTTTGGACATTATTGGGCTTTATTATACAATTTTATATTATTTTTGGGACTAACCTATTAAC
The DNA here is from genome assembly GCF_003073215.2 of Triticum urartu. Classification (NCBI taxonomy): domain Eukaryota; kingdom Viridiplantae; phylum Streptophyta; class Magnoliopsida; order Poales; family Poaceae; genus Triticum; species Triticum urartu. The sequence continues at coordinate 128,046,488 of NC_053027.1, forward strand.
GGGAGGCCCAGCCCAGAATTGTTGTTTTTGCCTATTTCAGAGTTTTGCAGAAAAAGAATATCAAACGGAGTCCAAACAGAATGAAACCTTCAGGAACGTGATTTTCGGAACGAACATGATCTAGAGGACTTGGACCCTACGTCAAGTAATCAACCAGGAAGGCACGAGGTAGGGGGCGTGCCCTCCACCCTCGTGGGGCCCATGTTGCTCCACCGACGTACTCCTTCCTCCTATATATACCTACATACCCCCAAACTACCAGATACGGAGCCAAAACCCTAATTCCACCATCATAACTTTCTTTATCTACGAGATCCCATCTCGGGGCCTTTTTCGGAGCTCCACCGAAGGGGGTATCAATCACGAAGGGCTTCTACATCAACCCCATAGCCTCTCCGATGAAGTGTGAGTAGTTTACTTCAGACCTACGGGTCCATAGTTATTAGCTAGATGGCTTCTTCTCTCTTTTTGGATCTCAATACAAAGTTCTCCCCCTCTCTTGTGGAGATCTATTCGATGTAATCTTCTTTTGCGGTGTGTTTGTTGAGACCGATGAATTGTGGGTTTATGATCAAGTTTATATATGAACAATATTTGAATCTTCTCTGAATTCTTTTATGTATGATTGGTTATCTTTGCAAGTCTCTTCGAATTATCAGTTTGGTTTGGCCTACTAGATTGATATTTCTTGCAATGGGAGAAGTGCCTAGATTTGGGTTCAATTTTGCGGTATCCTTTCCCAGTGACAGTAGGGGAAGCAAGGCACGTATTGTATTGTTGCCATCGAGGATAACAAGATGGGGTTTATATCATATTTCATGAGTTTATCCCTCTACATCATGTCATCTTGCTTAAAGCGTTACTCTGTTCTCTTGAACTTAATACTCTAGATGCATGCTGGATAGCGGTCGATGTGTGGAGTAATAGTAGTAGATGCAGGCAGGAGCCGGTCTACTTGTCTCGGACGTGATGCCTATATACATGATCATACCTAGATATTCTCATAACTATGCTCAATTCTGTCAATTGCTCAACAGTAATTTGTTTACCCACCGTAATACTTATGCTCTCGAGAGAAGCCTCTAGTGAAACCAATGGCCCCCGGGTCTATTTTCCATCATATTAATCTTCCAATACTTAGTTATTTCCTTTGCAATTTATTTTACTTGCATCTTTATTTCTCTTTATCATAAAAATACCAAAAATACTATCTTATCATATCTATCAGATCTCACTCTCGTAGGTGACCGTGAAGGGATTGACAACCCCTTTATTGCGTTGGTTGCAAGGAGTTTATTTGTTTGTGTAGGTGCGAGGGACTCGTGCGTGGCCTCCTACTGGATTGATACCTTTGTTCTCAAAAACTGAGGGACATACTTATGCTACTCTGCTGCATCACCCTTTCCTCTTCAAGGGAAAACCAACGCAGTGCTCAAGAGGTAGCAGATGGTATCTCGCTAGCCCTTTCTGAGACTGCAAAACATAAATGCAGAGCACCTCTGAAGTTCAAGGACTGACTAAACATTGTAATTCATGGTAAAAGAGATCCAATCACAATCATACTCAATGTAAACTAACAATAATGCATGCAAATGACAGCGGTGCTCTCCAACTGGTGCTCTTTAATAAGAGGATGATGACTCAACATAAAAGTATATAGATAGGCCCTTCGCAGAGGGAAGCAGGGATTTGTAGAGGTGCCATAGCTTGATTTTTGAAATAGAGATGAATAATATTTTGAGTGGTATACTTTCATTGTCAACATAACAACCGAGAGATTTCGATATCTTCCATGCTACACACATTATTGGCGGTTCCCAAACAGAATGGTAAAGTTTATACTCCCCCACCACCAACAAACATCAATCCATGGCTTGTCCGAAACAACGGGTGCCTCCAACCAACAACAATCCTGGGGGAATTTTGTTTGCAATTATTTTAATTTAACATGGGATTGGGCATCCCGGTAACCAGCCATTTTCTCATGAATGAGGAGCGGAGTCCACTGCTCTTGAGAATAACCCGCCTAGCATGGAAGATATAGACAACCCTAGTTGATACATGAGCTATTCGAGCATGCAAAGCAGAATTTCATTTGAAGGTTTAGAGTTTGGCACATACAAATTTACTTGGAACGGCAGGTAGATACCACATATAGGAAGGTATGGTGGACTCATATGGAATAACTTTTGGGGCTTATTGAAGTGGATGCACAAGTAGTATTCCCTCTTAGTACAAGTGAAGGCTAGAAAGAGACTGGGAAGCGACCAGCTAGAGAGCGACAACAGTCATGAACATGCATTAAAATTAATCAACACTGAGTGCAGGCATGAGTAGGATATAATTCAACATGAACATAAATATCGTGGAGGCTATGTTGATTTTGCTTCAACTACATGCACGAACATGTGCCAAGTCAGGCCACTCGAATCGTTCAAAGAAGGATACCACCCTATCATACCACATCACAACTATTTCAATAGCATGTTGGCACGCAAGGTAAACCATTATAAACTCCTAGCTAATTAAGCATGGCATGAGCAATTATAATCTCTAATTGTCATTGCAAACATGTTTCATTCATAATAGGCTGAATCAGGAATGATGAACTAATCATATTTACAAAAACAAGATAGGTCCAGTTCATACCAACTTCTCTCATCTCAATCAGTCCATCATATATCGTCATTATTGCCTTTCACTTGCACGACCGAACGGTGTGGATAATAATAATAGCGCACGTGCATTGGACTAAGGTGGAATCTGCAAGCATTCAATATAAGGGAGAAGACAAGGTAATATGGGCTCTTGGTTAGATCAACAATAATGCATATGAGAGCCACTCAACATTTTCATCAAGGTCTTTCCCTCTCGACCCCCAAAGAAAAGAAAAGAAACAAAACTATTTACACGGGAAAGCTCCCAACAAGCAAAAGAAGAACGAGAAATCTTTTGGGGTTTTCTTTTAATTATTACTACTACAGGCATGAAAAAGTAAATTGGCTAAAAGCTACAACTAATTTTTTTTTGTGTTTTTCTTAAGGTTTTTCAAACACACAAAAAGAATGCTTAAAAAGAAATTGAACTAGCATGGATGATACAATGAAAAAGTATGAGCACCGAAAACTAAAATGAGTGTGTGAACATGAATGTAATGTCGGTTAGGAATACGTACTCCCCCAAGCTTAGGCTTTTGGCCTAAGTTGGTCTATGTCCACGGCTCAAAGCCACCCTCTCCGGTGTACGGAGGAGTGTCCTCTGGGTGCCACTAGTTGGCGATCTCCTCCGGATCCCACTGATAAACAGAATGACGGTAAGGATCAGGTGGTGGCTCCGGCTCAGGCTCTGGAGCTGATGTCAAGCTCCAGTATGCATGAACGGCCTCTCGCAAAACAAGGTACGTGCCTGAAAATATGTTAAACAAAGAGGGAGCATGCAAGGTAATAATCTCAAAGTAATTTTTATCAAATATCAATCTATATTTAAGCATCTTCTTCTTATCCTTAACAATAAAATCATGTGCTACCATACTCTTGTAATCTAGAAAAATAGGGGGCAGCAACTTTTCCTCTTTCTCATAATGCCTAATAGGTATGTTAAAGTGTTCAGCAAGGCGCGAGGCAAAGATGCCTCCAAAGACGGGACCCTTTGTTCGGTTTAGATTTAATCGTTTAGCAGCAATAGCGCCTAAACTGAAAGTGGTATCACGAAACAAAGCATGGCGCAAAATAACAATATCCGGGGCACTAAGATTTCCACTGTTCCCGTGACCAATTAAGCATCTACTAGCAAATATTGCAAAGTAACGTAGAACAAGAAAATGTATGCTAGTAATTCTTGCATCGGAAACCTTCCTCGTTTCCCCTACAGCAATCATATCAATAAATCCCTCCACATCATTACAATGTGGTTCCTCTATGCTGCCCTCAAAGGGTATCTTGCAGACCCGACAAAAATCATAAAGTGACATCTCCTTAACCTCATCATATAAATGGAAGTCCACTGAAGGTGGTGATTTCTTAGCATGAAAGTGAAAATTTTGCACGAAAATATTAGTGAGGAGGAGATACTGTTCACGCTGGTGGCGGAGGAAGTCGACGAGGCCTGCATTCTCAGCCAAATAATAAAAGTCCTCATAAATCCCGGCTGCTCTCAAGAACTCGTCACAAGGCCATTCGCACGGCCGAACCTCCGCAGTGCGAGGGAGATTATATTTGGGCTTCTTATTCTCTTCACTTTGCTTATCCTTTGAGCTTCGGCTCGAAGAGCCCCTCAACAATCTCTTCATCATTTCCTCTGAAAGTTTTTTGGAAAAAAATTAGTAACTCAAAATAAAAGTGAACCAAACTCAACAATATTGATAGCAACTACTCCCACAAGTGCCTAGAGGCCATATCATGCAATAAAACTATTTTTTACCACATAAATTTGACATGCAAGCTCAAGAACAGGGTCACCTAAGCAGCAAAAATTTGCAATAAATAAAGCACTAGAACAAAACCTAATTGGTCATTGGAGGAGTTACATACCAAAGAACAATCCCCCAAAGCAGTTTTGTGAATGGAGCTTTGAGCAAGGAGATCGAAAATGGCAGCAAGATGAGCTAGAGCTTGGGTTTGAGCTAGTGGGTGATTTTTTCTGGAGGAAGATGAAGTGTGTGGGTGCTGGAATAAGTGGAGGGGGGCCACGTGGGGTCCACAAGGCAGGGGGCGCGCCCCAGGGGGTAGGCGCGCCCTGGACCCTCGTGGCCAGGTGGTGGCTCCCCCTAGTGTGTTCTTAGTGCCAATAATTCTTAAATAGTCTAGAAAAAAATCATATTTCATTTTCAGGGCATTTGGAGAACTTTTATTTTCAGGGTTTTTTTTTGCAAGGATAATTCAAAAACAGACAAAAAATACTATTTTTTCTATATTTAATCTAAATAACAGAAAATAAAAGGAGGGTACAGAGAGTTTTGCTTTCTAACTTCATCCATCTCATGCTCATCAAAAGGAATCCACTAACAAGGTTGATCAAGTCTTGTTAACAAACTCTTTTCGAATAACATGAAACCGAAGAATTTTCGAATAACACTAGGTTACCTCAACGGGGATATGCACATCCCCAATAATAAGAATATCATATTTCTTCTTGACAGCGGGAAGAGGAAATTCAAAACCTCCAATAATAATCATTGGAATTTTTCCAATATAATTGATACTGTGGACTTGAGGTTGTTTCCTTGGAAACTGTACCGTATGCTCATTATTGATACGTCTCCAATGTATCTATAATTTTTTATTGTTCCATGCTATTATATTATCAAGCTTGGATGTTTTATATGCATTTATATGCTATTTTATATGATTTTGGGACTAACCTATTAACCTAGAGCCCAGTGCCAGTTTATGTTTTTTCACTGTTTTAGAGTATCGTAGAAAAGGAAAATCAAATGGAGTCCAATTGACCTGAAACTTCACGGAACTTATTTTTGGACCAGAAGAAGCCCACGGAGTATCGGAGATGGACCAGGAGAGTCCCGGGCTGCCCACGAGGGTGGGGGGCGCGCCCACCCCCCTGGGCACGCCCCCCTGTCTCGTGGACAGCCCGGAGATCCACTGACGTACTTCTTCCTCCTATATATACCCATATGCCCTAAAAACTTCGAGGAGCAGAATAGATCGGGAGTTCTGCCGCCAGAAGCCTCTTTAGTCACCGAAAACCAATCTAGACCCATTCTGGCACCCTGCCGGAGGGGGAATCCCTCTCTGGTGGCCATCTTCATCATCCCGGCGCTCTCCATGACGAGGAGGGAGTAGTTCTCCCTCGGGGCTGAGGGTATGTACCAGTAGCTATGTGTTTGATCTCTCTCTCTCATGTTCTTGAGGTGGTATGATCTTGATGTATCGCGAGCTTTGCTATTATAGTTGGATCTTATGATGTTTCTCCCCCTCTACTCTCTTGTAATGGATTGAGTTTTCCCTTTGAAGTTATCATATCGGATTGAGTCTTTAAGGATTTGAGAACACTTGATGTATGTCTTGCATGGGATACCCGTGGTGACATTGGGGTATTCTATTGATCCACTTGATGTATGTTTTGGTGATCAACTTGCGGGTTCTGCCCATGAACCTATGCATAGGGGTTGGCACACATTTTCGTCTCGACTCTTCGGTAGAAACTTTGGGGCACTCTTTGAAGTTCTTTATGTTGGTTGAATAGATGAATCTGAGATTGTGTGATGCATATCGTATAATCATACCTACGGATACTTGAGGTGACATTGAAGTATCTAGGTGACATTAAGGTTTTGGTTGATTTGTGTCTTAAGGTGTTATTCTAGTACGAACTCTATGATAGATTGAACGAAAATAATAGCTTCATGTTATTTCACTAAGGACTCTTGAATAGATCGATCAGAAAGGATAACTTTGAGGTGGTTTTGTACCCTACCATAATCTCTTCGTTTGTTCTCCGCTATTAGTGACTTTGGAGTGACTCTTTGTTGCATGTTGAGGGATAGTTATATGATCCAATTATGTTATTATTGTTGAGGGAACTTGCACTAGTGAAAGTATGAACCTTAGGCCTTGTTTCAACGCATTGCAATACCGTTTGTGCTCACTTTTATCATTAGTTACCTTGCTGTTTTTATATTTTCAGATTACAAAAACCTATATCTACTATCCATATTGCACTTGTATCACCATCTCTTCGCTGAACTAGTGCACCTATACAATTTACCATTGTATTGGGTGTGTTGGGGACAGAAGAGACTCTTTGTTATTTGGTTGCAGGGTTGCTTGAGAGAGACCATCTTCATCCTACACCTCCTACGGATTGATAAACCTTAGGTCATCCACTTGAGGGAAATTTGCTATTGTCCTACAAACCTCTGCACTTGGAGGCCCAACAACATCTACAAGAAGAAGGTTGTGTAGTAGACATCAATTACCATTAACATGAAGCGTGACATTGCCTTTGTTGCAATAAATAACAGCCCCTGCAGTATTCAAAAAGGGTCAACCAAGAATAATAGACATACTATCGTCCACGGGAATATCAAGAATAACAAAGTCCGTTAAAATAGTAACGTTTGCAACCACAACAGGCACATCCTCACAAATACTGACAGGTATAGCAGTTGATTTATCAGCCATTTGCAAAGATATTTCAGTAGGTGTCAACTTATTCAAATCAAGTCTACGATGTAAAGAGAGAGGCATAGCACTAACACCGGCTCCAAGATCACATAAAGCAGTTTTAACATAGTTTCTTTTAATGGAGCATGGTATAGTTGGTACTCCTGGATCTCCAAGTTTCTTTGGTATTCCACCTTTAAAAGTATAATTAGCAAGCATGGTGGAAATTTCATCTTCCGGTATATTTCTTTTATTTGTAACAATATCTTTCATGTACTTAGCATAAGGATTCATTTTCAGCATATCAGTCAAACGCATACGCAAAAAGATAGCTCTAATCATTTCAGCAAAGCACTCAAAATCCTCATCATCCTTTTTCTTGGATGGTTTAGGAGGAAAAGGCATGAGTTTCTGAACCCATGGTTCTCTTTCTTTACCATGCTTCCTAGCAACAAAGTCTCTGTTATCATAACATTGATTCTTTGATTGTGGGTCATCAAGATCAACAACAGGTTCAATCTCTACATCATTGTCATTGCTAGGTTGAGCATAAACATGAACATCATCATTAACATTATCACTAGGTTCATGTTCATTACCAGATTGTGTTTCAGCATCACAAATAGAAATATCATTGGGACTCTTAGGTGTGTCAACAATAGGTTTACTAGAAGCATGCAAAGTCCTATCATTTTTCTTTTTCTTCTTCTTAGAAGAACTAGGTACATCAACATTAGTTCTCTGAAAATCTTTCTCAATTCTCTTAGGGTGTCCCTCATGATACAAAGGTTCCTGAGTCATTTTACCCCCTCAAGTCACAACTCTAACAGCATTATCATTTTTCTTATTATTTAATTCATTGAGCAAATCATTCTGAGCTTTAAGTACTTGTTCTACTTGAGTGGTAACCATAGAAGCATGTTTACTAATAAGTTTAAGTTCACCTTTAACTCTATACATATAATCACTCAAGTGTTCAATCATATAAGCATTACGTTTCAATTGTCTACTAACATAAGAATTGAAGTTTTCTTGTTTAACAATAAAATTATCAAACTCATCCAAGCATTGGCTAGCAGACTTATAATGAGGAATATCACCTTCATCAAATCTATAGAGAGAATTTACCTTTACTACCTGTGTCGGGTTATCAAGACCATGTATTTCTTCAATAGGTGGTAAATTCTTAACATCTTCAGCTTTAATACCTTTTTATTTCATAGATTTATTTGCCTCTTGCATATCTTCAGGACTGAGAAATAGAATACCCGTTTTCTTCGGAGTTGGCTTAGGAGTTGGTTCTGGAAGTGTCCAATCATTTTCATTACTCAGCATATTATTCAATAGCAATTCAGCTTGATCAACAGTTCTTTCCATGAAAACACAACCAGCACAACTATCCAGGTGGTCTCTGGAAGCATCGATTAGTCCATTATAAAAGATATCAAGTATTTCATTTTTCTCGAGAGGATGATCAGCCAAAGCATTAAGTAATCGGAGAAGCCTCCCCCAAGCTTGTGCGAGACTCTCTTCTTTAATTTGCACAAAATTATATATTTCCCTTAAGGCAGCTTGTTTCTTATGAGCGGGGAAATATTTAGTAGAGAAGTAATAAATCATATACTGGGGACTACGCACACAACCAGGATCAAGAGAATTAAACCATGTTTTACCATCACCCTTTAATGAGAATGGAGACAACTTAAGGATAAAGTAATAGTGAGTTTTCTCATCATTAGTGAATAGGGTGGCTATATCATTCAATTTAGTAAGATGTGCCACAACAGTTTCAGATTCATAGCCATAAAAAGGATCAGATTCAACCAAAGTAATTAACTCAGGGTCGACGGAGAAATCATAATCCTTATCGGAAATACAGATAGGTGAAGTAGCAAAAGCAGGGTCATATTTCGTTCTAGCATTCAAAGATTTTTCTTTCAGCTTAGCTAACAGTTTCTTAAGATCGTATTTATTATTGCAAGCTAAAAAGTCTCCAGCTGTTTCTTCATCCACAACATAACCCTGAGGCACAACAGGCAATTCATATCTAGGGGAGAATCTTCATCATCACTTTCATCAATATTATCAGTTTCAATAATTTCATTCTCTCTAACCCTAGCAAGTTGTGTATCAAGAAATTCACCTAGTGGCACAGTATTATCAAGCATAGAAGTAGTTTCATCATAAGCATCATGCAAAGCAGAAGTGGCATCATCAATAACATGCGACATATCAGAATGAATAGAATGTGTAGGTGTCACTAGTTTACTCATAACAGAAGGTGAATCAAGTTTAGAGCTAGATGGAATTTCCTTACCTCCCCTCATAGTTGAGGGAAAAATCTTGGTTCTTTCATCTTTCAAGTTCCTCATAGTGATCAACAGATATAAATCCCAAGTGACTCAAAGAATAGAGCTATGTTCCCCAGCAACAGTGCCAGAAAATAGTCTTGATAACCCACAAGTATAGGGGATCGCAACAATTTTCGAGGGTAGAGTATTCAACCCAAATTTATTGATTCGACATAAGGCGAGCCAAAGAATATTCTCAAGTATTAATAGTTGAGTTGTCAATTCAACCGCACTTGAAAGACTTAATATCTGCAGGAAAGTATTTAGTAGCAAAGTAATATGGAAGTAACGGTAACGGTGGCAAAGGTAATAGTAATAGTTTTTGTAGTGATTGCAATAGTGGCAGTGGAAAAGTAACTAAGCAAAGATCAATATGTGAAAAGCTCATAGGCATTGGATCAGTGATGGATAATTATGTTGGATGCGATTCCTCCCAATAGGACCCCGCTGCCACGGGAGGGTAGGACAAAAGATGCCATGCAAGTTCTTTTCCATAAGCACGTATGACTATATTCGGAATACATGCCTACATTACACTGATGAACTGGAGCTAGTTCTGTGTCACCCTATTTTATAACTGTTGCATGAGGAATCGCATCCGACATAATTATCCATCATTGATCCAATATCTACGAGCTTTTCACATATTGATCTTTGCTTAGTTACTTTATCGTTGCTATTGTTACAATCATTACAAAACCAATACTATTACTTTTGCCACCGTTACTGCTGCTTCCATAATACTTCGCTACTAAATACTTTGCTGCAGATATTAAGTCTTTCAGGTGCAGTTGAATTGACAACTCAACTGTGAATACTTGAGAATATTCTTTGGCTCCCCTTGTGTCGAATCAATAAATTTGGGTTGAATACTCTACCCTCAAAAACTGTTGCAATCCCCTATACTTGTGGGTTATCTGATCATAATCAAATTCAACAATATAGCTATCACATAAAATATTCTCAACACGATCCACATGCATGCAAAGTTGACACTCTTCCAAAATAGTGGGATTAACATTAACTAAAGTCATGACCTCTGCAAACCCACTTTTATCAAAAAATTCATAAGATTGAACATTCTCCAAATATGTGGGGTCTAAAGTTGACACTCTTCCAAACCCACTTTCAATAATATTGCAAACACTACTATAAATATCATATTCATTATGGGGCTTAAATAAATTTTCAAGATCATAAGAAGAATCACCCCAATCATGATCATTGCAACAAGTAGTGGACATAGCAAAACTAGCATCCCCAAGCTTAGGGTTTTGCATATTATTAGCACAATTGACATTCATAGAATTTATAATAACATAATTACAATCATGCTTTTTATTCAAAGATCTATCATGAATCACTTCATAAAGCACTTCATCACAATTTTCAGATTCACGAATTTCAAGCAAAACCTCATAAAGATAATCTAGTGCACTCAACTCACTAGCAATAGGTTCATCATAATTGGATCTCTTAAAAAGATTAGCAAGAGGATGAGGATCCATAACAATAGATATTTAGCAAGCAAAGACGCAAGCTAATAGAAGGCACATGGTAACATGAGCAAACAGAAGGACGAACATAAGAGGGCAAATAAAACAGCAAAGGTGAAGTGGGGGAGAGGAAAACGAGAGGCAAATGGCAAATAATGTAATGCGAGGGAGAAGAGTTTGTGATGGGTACTTGGTATGTCTTGACTTGAGCATAGATCTCCCCGGCAACGACGCCAGAAATCCTTCTTGCTACCTCTTGAGCATGCATTGGTTTTTCCTTTAAGAGGAAAGGGTGATGGACCAAAGTAGCGTAAGTATTTCCCTCAGTTTTTGAGAACCAAGGTATCAATCCAGTAGGAGATAACACGCAAGTCCCTAGTACATGCACAAACAATCAGGAACCTCGCAACCAACGCGATGAAGGGGTTGTCAATCCCTTCACGGTCACTTACGAAAGTGAGATCTGATAAAGATAATAAGATAAATATTTTTGGTATTTTTGTTGTATAGATTGGAAAGTAAAGATTACAAAATAGTAAACGTGATGCAATAATAAAAGAGATGCAATATAATAAGAAAGAGACCCGGGGGCCATAGGTTTCACTATTGGCTTCTCTCATGATAGCAAGTATTACGGTGGCCGAACAAATTACTGCCGAGCAATTGATAGAAAAGTGCATAGTTATGAGAATATCTAGGCATGATCATGAATACAAGCATCACATCTGTGTCAAGTAGACCAAAACGATTCTGCATCTAGTACTATTACTCCACACATCGACCGCTATCCAGCATGCATCTAGAGTATTAAGTTCATAAGAACAAAGTGTTAGGGAACGTAGCAGAATTTTAAAATTTTCTACGCATCACCAAGATCAATCTATGGAGTCATCTAGCAATGAGGGAGAGGGGAGTGCATCTACATACCCTTGTAGATCGCGCTCGGAAGCATTCAAGAGAACGGGGTTGATGGAGTCGTACTCGTCGTGATCCAAATCACCGATGACCTAGCGCCGAACGGACGGCACCTCTGAGTTCAACACACGTACAGTTGGGAAGACGTCTCCTCCAACTTGATCCAGCAAGGGGGGAGGAGAGGTTGATGAAGATCCAGCAGCACGACGGCGTGGTGGTGGAAGCAACGGTGATCTTGGCAGGGCTTCGCCAAGCTCAGGGAGAGGGAGGAGTGTCACGGGAGGGAGAGGGAGGCACCAGGGGCTAGGGTGGAGCTGCCCTCCCCCCCACTATTTATAGGACCCCTAGGGGGCGCCGGCCCTAGGAGATTGAATCTCCAAGGGGGGGCGGCGGCCAAAGGGGGTGGAGTGCCCCCCAAGCCAAGTGGGGCGCCCCCACCCCTAGGGTTTCCAACCCTAGGCGCAGGGGAGGCCCATGGGGGCGCACCAGCCCATCTGGGGCTGGTTCCCCTCCCACTTCAGCCCATGGGCCCTCCGGGATAGGTGGCCCCACCCGGTGGACCCCCGGGACCCTTCCGGTGGTCCCGTTACAATACCGATTACCCCGAAAACCTTCCCGATGGCCGAAACTTGACTTCCTATATATAAATATTCACCTTCAGACCAATCCGGAGCTCCTCGTGACGTCTGGGATCTCATCCGGGACTCCGAACAACTTTCGGGTTACCGTACTAATATCTCGACAACCCTACCATCACCGAACCTTAAGTGTGTAGACCCTATGGGTTCGGGAGACACGCAGACATGACCGAGACGACTCTCTGGTCAATAACCAACAGTGGGATCTGGATACCCATGTTGGCTCCCACATGCTCCTCGATGATCTCATTGGATGAACCATGATGTCGAGGATTCGATCAATCCCGTATACAATTCCCTTTGTCAATCGGTACGTTACTTGCCCGAGACTCGATCGTCGGTATCCCAATACCTCGTTCAATCTCGTTACCGGCAGGTCACTTTACTTGTACCGTAATGCATGATCCTATGATTAACCACTTGGTCACATTGAGCTCATTATGATGATGCATTACTGAGTGGGCCCAGAGATACCTCTCCGTCATACGGAGTGACAAATCCCAGTCTCGATTCGTGCCAACCCAACAGACACTTTCGGAGATACATGTAGTGTACCTTTATAGTCACCCAGTTACGTTGTGACGTTTGGCACACCCAAAGAACTCCTACGGTATCCGGGAGTTGTACAATATCATGGTCTAAGGAAATGATACTTGACATTCGGAAAAGCTATAGCAAACGAACTACACGATCTTTGAGCTATGCTTAGGATTGTGTCTTGTCCATCACATCATTCTCCTAATGATGTGATCCCGTTATCAATGACATCCAATGTCCATAGTCAAGAAACCATGACTATCTTTCAATCAACGAGCTAGTCAACTAGAGGCTCACTAGGGACGTGTTGTGCTCTATGTATTCACACATGCATTACGATTTCTGGATAACACAATTATAGCATGAACAATAGACAATTATCATGAACAAAGAAATATAATAATAACCATTTTATTATTGCCTCTAGGGAATATTTCCAACAGTCTCCCACTTGCAGTAGAGTCAATAGTCTAGTTACATTGTGATGAATCGAACACCCATGCAGTTCTGGTGTTGATCATGTTTTGCTCTAGGGAGAGGTTTAGTCAACGGATCTGTCACATTCAGGTCCGTATGTACTTTACAAATATCTATGTCTCCATTTTGAACACTTTCACGAATGGAGTTGAAGCGACGCTTGATATGCCTGGTCTTCCTGTGAAACCTGGGCTCCTTGGCAAGGGCAATAGCTCCAGTGTTGTCATAGAAGAGAGTCATCGGGCCCGAAGCATTGGGTATGACTCCTAGGTCGGTAATGAACTCCTTCACCCAAATTGCCTCTTGTGCTGCCTCCGAAGCTGCCATGTACTCCGCTTCACATGTAGATCCCGCCACAATGCTTTGCTTGCAACTGCACCAGCTTACTGCCCCACCATTCAAAATATACACGTATCCGATTTGTGACTTGGAGTCATCCAGATATGTGTCGAAGCTAGCATCGACGTAACCCTTTACGACGAGCTCTTCGTCACCTCCATAAACGAGAAACATATCCTTAGTCCTCTTTAGGTACTTCAGGATGTTCTTGACCGCTGTCCAGTGTTCCATGCCGGGATTACTTTGGTACCTTCCTACCAAACTTACAGGAAGGTTTACATCAGGGGTGGTACACAGCATAGCATACATGATAGACCCTATGGCCGAGGCATAGGGGACGACACTCATCTTTTCTCTATCTTCTGCCGTGGTCGGGCATTGAGCCGTGCTCAATCTCGTACCTTGCAATACAGGAAAGAACCCCTTCTTTGACTGATCCATTTTGAACTTCTTCAATATCTTGTCAAGGTACGTACTCTGTGAAAGACCAATGAGGCATCTCGATGTATCTCTATAGATCTTGATGCCTAATATATAAGCAGCTTCTCCAAGATCCTTCATTGAAAAACACTTGTTCAAGTAGGCCTTTATGCTTTCCAAGAATTCTATATCATTTCCCATCAACAGTATGTCATCCACATACAATATGAGAAATGCTACAGAGCTCCCACTCACTTTCTTGTAAATGCAGGCTTCTCCATAAGTCTGTGTAAACCCAAACGCTTTGATCATCTCATCAAAACGAATGTTCCAACCCCAGGATGTTTGCACCGGCACATAAATCGAGCGTTGGAGCTTGCACACCTTGTCAGCATTCTTAGGATCGACAAAACCTTCTAGCTGCATCATATACAATTCTTCCTTAAGGAAACCATTAAGCAGTGCCGTTTTGACGTCCATTTGCCATATCTCATAATCATAGAATGCGGCAATTGCTAACATGATTCGGACGGACTTCAGCTTCGCTACGGGTGAGAAAGTCTCATCGTAGTCAACCCCTTGAACTTGTCGATAACCCTTAGCAATAAGCCGAGCTTTATAGATGGTCACATTACCATCCGCATCTGTCTTCTTCTTAAAGATCCATTTATTTTCTATGGCTCGCCGATCATCGGGCAAGTCAGTCAAAGTCCATACTTCGTTTTCATACATGGATCCTATCTCGGATTTCATGGCTTCCAGCCATTTGTCAGAATCCGGGCCCGCCATCGCTTCTTCATAGTTCGAAGGTTCACCATTGTCTAACAACATGATTTCCAAGACAGGGTTGCCGTACCACTCTGGTGCGGAACGTGTCCTTATGGACCTACGAAGTTCAGTAGCAACTTGATCTGAAGTTTCATGATATTCATCATTAACTTCCTCTCTAGTCAGTGCAGGCACCTCAGGAACATTTTCCTGAGCTGCGCCACTCTCCGGTTCAAGAGGCTATACTTCATCAAGTTCTACTTTCCTCTCACTTACTTCTTTCGAGAGAAACTCTTTCTCTAGAAAGGATCCATTCTTGGCAACAAAGATCTTGCCTTCGGATCTGAGGTAGAAGGTATACCCAATAGTTTCTTTAGGGTATCCTATGAAGACGCATTTTTCCGATTTGGGTTCGAGCTTTTCAGGTTGAAGTTTCTTCACGTAAGCATCGCATCCCCAAACTTTTAGAAACGACAGCTTAGGTTTCTTCCCAAACCATAATTCATACGGTGTCGTCTCAACGGATTTCGACGGAGCCCTATTTAAAGTGAATGCAGTAGTCTCTAAAGCATAGCCCCAAAATGACAGCGGTAGATCGGTAAGAGACATCATAGATCGCACCATATCTAATAGAGTGCGATTACGACGTTCGGACACACCATTACGCTGAGGTGTTCCAGGCGGCGTGAGTTGTGAAACTATTCCACATTTCCTTAAGTGCGTGCCAAATTCATGACTCAAATACTCTCCCCCACGATCTGATCGCAAGAACTTGATTTTCCTGTCACGTTGATTCTTAACCTCACTCTGAAATTCCTTGAACTTTTCAAAGGTCTCAGACTTGTGTTTCATTAAGTAGACATACCCATATCTACTCAAGTCATCAGTGAGGGTGAGAACATAACGATAGCCACCGCGAGCCTCAACACTCATTGGACCGCACACATCAGTATGTATGATTTCCAATAAGTTGGTTGCTCGCTCCATTGTTCCGGAGAACGGAGTCTTGGTCATTTTGCCCATGAGGCATGGTTCGCACGTGTCAAATGATTCATAATCAAGAGACTCCAAAAGTCCATCTTCATGGAGTTTCTTCATGCGTTTGACACCAATGTGACCAAAGCGGCAGTGCCACAAGTATGTGGGACTATCATTATCAACCTTACATCTTTTGGTATTCACACTATGAATATGTGTAACATCACGTTCGAGATTAAATAAGAATAAACCATTGACCAGCGGGGCATGACCATAAAACATATCTCTCATATAAATAGAACAACCATTATTCTCGGATTTAAATGAGTAGCCATCTCGTATTAAACGAGATCCTGATACAATGTTCATGCTCAAAGCTGGCACTAAATAACAATTATTGAGGTTTAAAACTAATCTTGTAGGTAAATGCAGAGGTAGCGTGCCGACGGCGATCACATCGACCTTGGAACCATTCCCGACGCGCATCGTCACCTCGTCCTTCGCCAGTCTCCGCTTATTCCGCATCTCCTTTGGTGTTGCCGGCCTTCTTGTCCGCTAAGTACTTGGGGCAGTTCCTCTTCCAGTGACCACTTCCCTTGCAATAAAAACACCCAGTCTCGGGCTTGGGTCCATTCTTTGGCTTCTTCCCGGCAGCTTGCTTACCGGGTGCGGCAACTCCCTTGCCGTCCTTCTTGAAGTTCTTTTTACCCTTGCCTTTCTTGAACTTAGTGGTTTTATTCACCATCAACACTTGATGTTCCTTTTGGATTTCCACCTCCGCTGATTTCAGCATTGAATATACCTCAGGAATGGTCTCTTCCATCCCCTGCATATTGAAGTTCATCACAAAGCTCTTGTAGCTAGGTGGGAGCGACTGAAGGATTCTGTCAACGACCACATCATCCGGGAGATTAACTCCCAGCTGAGACAAGCGGTTGTGCAACCCAGACATTTTGAGTATGTGCTCGCTGACGGAACTATTCTCCTCCATCTTACAACTGTAGAACTTGTCAGAGACTTCATATCTCTCGACCCGGGCATGAGCTTGGAAAACCATTTCAGCTCTTGGAACATCTCATATGCTCCGTGTTGCTCAAAACGCTTCTGGAGCCTCGGTTCTAAGCTGTAAAGCATGCCGCACTGAACCAGGGAGTAATCATCAGCACGGGACTGCCAAGCATTCATAACATCTTGGTTTGCTAGGGGTGGTGCTTCACCTAGCGGTGCTTCAAGGACATATGCTTTCTTGGCAACTATGAGGATGATCCTCAAGTTCCGGACCCAGTCCGTATAGTTGCTACCATCGTCTTTCAGCTTGGTTTTCTCTAGGAACGCATTGAAGTTGAGGACAACATTAGCGTGGGCCATTTGATCTACAAGACATATTGTAAAGATTTTAGACTAAGTTCATGATAATTAAGTTCATCTAATCAAATTATTTAATGAACTCCCACTCAGATAGACATCCCTCTAGTCATCTAAGTGATACATGATCCGATTCAACTAGGCCATGTCCGATCATCACGTGAGACGGACTAGTCATCATCGGTGAACATCTTCATGTTGATCGTATCTTCTATATGACTCATGTTTGACCTTTCGGTCTTCCGTGTTCCGAGGCCATGTCTGTACATGCTAGGCTCGTCAAGTCAACCTAAGTGTTTTGCGTGTGTAAATCTGGCTTACACCCGTTGTATGCGAACGTTAGAACCTATCACACCCGATCATCACATGGTGCTTCGGAACAACGGACCTTAGCAACGGTGCACAGTTAGGGGGAACACTTTCTTGAAATTATTGTGAGGGATCATCTTATTTTTGCTACCGTCGTTCTAAGCAAATAAGATGTAAAACATGATAAACATCACATGCAATCAAATAGTGACATGATGTGGCCAATATCATTTTGCTCCTTTTTGATCTCCATCTTCGGGGCGCCATGATCATCATCGTCACCGGCATGACACCATGATCTCCATCATCGTGTCTTCTTGAAGTTGTCTCGTCATCTATTACTTCTACTACTATGGCTAACGCTTTAGCAATAAAGTAAAGTAATTACATGACGTTTATGTTGACACGCAGGTCATAAATAAATAAAGACAACTCCTATGGCTCCTGCCGGTTGTCATACTCACCGACATGCAAGTCGTGATTCCTATTACAAGAACATGATCAATCTCATACATCACATATATCATTCATCACATCCTTTTGGCCATATCACATCACACGGCACATGCTGCAAAAACAAGTTAGACGTCCTCTAATTGTTGTTGCGAGTTTTTACGTGGCTGCTATAGGTTTCTAGCAAGAACGTTTCTTACCTACGCCAAAACCACAACGTGATATGCCAATTTCTATTTACCCTTCATAAGGACCCTTTTCATCGAATCCGATCCGACTAAAGTGGGAGAGACAGACACCCGCCAGCAACCTTATGCAACTAGTGCATGTCAATCGGTGGAACCAGTCTCATGTAAGCGTACGTGTAAGGTCAGTCCGGGCCACTTCATCCCACGATGCCACCAAATCAAGATAAGACTAGTAATAGCAAGCAAATTGACAATATCCACGCCCACAACTGCTTTGTGTTCTACTCGTGCATAGAAACTACGCATAGACCTAGCTCATGATGCCACTGTTAGGGAACGTAGTAGAATTTTAAAATTTTCTACGCATCACCAAGATCAATCTATGGAGTCATCTAGCAACGAGGGAGAGGGGAGTGCATCTACATACCCTTGTAGATCGCGCGCGGAAGCGTTCAAGAGAACGGGGTTGATGGAGTCGTACTCGCCGTGATCCAAATCACCGATGACCTAGCGCCGAACGGACGGCACCTCCGCGTTCAACACGCGTACGGTTGGGAAGACGTCTCCTCCAACTTGATCCAGCAAGGGGGAAGGAGAGGTTGATGAAGATCCAGCAGCACGACGGCGTGGTGGTGGAAGCAACGGTGATCTCGGCAGGGCTTCGCCAAGCTCAAGGAGAGGGAGGAATGTCACGGGAGGGAGAGGGAGGCGCCAGGGGCTAGGGTGCAGCTGCCCTCCCTCCCCCCACTATTTATAGGACCCCTAGGGGGGCGCCGGCCCTAGGAGATTGAATCTCCAAGGGGGGCGGCGGCCAAGGGGGGTGGAGTGCCCCCCAAGCCAAGTGGGGCGCCCCCACCCCTAGGGTTTCCAACCCTAGGCGCAGGGGAGGCCCATGGGGGCGCACCAGCCCATCTGGGGCTGGTTCGCCTCCCACTTCAGCCCATGGGGCCCACCGGGATAGGTGGCCCCACCTGGTGGACCCCCGAGACCCTTCCGGTGGTCCCGATACAATACCGATTACCCCAAAAACCTTCCTGATGGCCGAAACTTGACTTCCTATATATAAATCTTCACCTCCGGACCGATCCGGAGCTCCTCGTGACGTCCGGGATCTCATCCGGGACTCCGAACAACTTTCGGGTTACCGTACTAATATCTCGACAACCCTACCGTCACCGAACCTTAAGTGTGTAGACCCTACGGGTTCGGGAGACACGCAGACATGACCGAGACGACTCTCCGGTCAATAACCAACAGTGGGATCTGGATACCCATGTTGGCTCCCACATGCTCCTCGATGATCTCATTGGATGAACCACGATGTCGAGGATTCGATCAATCCCGTATACAATTCCCTTTGTCAATCGGTACGTTACTTGCCCGAGACTCGATCGTCGGTATCCCAATACCTTGTTCAATCTCGTTACCGGCAGGTCACTTTACTCGTACCGTAATGCATGATCCTGTGATCAACCACTTGGTCACATTGAGCTCATTATGATGATGCATTACCGAGTGGGCCCAGAGATACCTCTCCGTCATATGGAGTGACAAATCCCAGTCTCGATTCGTGCCAACCCGAGAGACACTTTCGGAGATACCTGTAGTGTACCTTTATAGTCACCCAGTTACGTTGTGCCGTTTGGCACACCCAAAGCACTCCTACGGTATCCGGGAGTTGCACAATCTCATGGTCTAAGGAAATGATACTTGACATTCGGAAAAGCTATAGCAAACGAACTACACGATCTTTGAGCTATGCTTAGGATTGGGTCTTGTCAATCACATCATTCTCCTAATGATGTGATCCCGTTATCAATGACATCCAATGTCCATAGTCAGGAAACCATGACTATCTTTCGATCAACGAGCTAGTCAACTAGAGGCTCACTAGGGACGTGTTGTGGTCTATGTATTCACACATGCATTACGATTTCCGGATAACACAATTATAGCATGAACAATAGACAATTATCATGAACAAAGAAATATAATAATAACCATTTTATTATTGCCTCTAGGGCATATTTCCAACACAGAGTAATGCATTAGGCAAGATGACATGATGTAGAGGGATAAACTCAAGCAATATGATATAAACCCCATCTTTTTATCCTCGATGGCAACAATACAATACATGCCTTGGTGCCCCTACTATCACTGGGAAAGGACACCGCAAGATTAAACCCAAAGCTAAGCACTTCTCCCATTGCAAGAAAGATCAATCTAGTTGGCCAAACTAAACCAATAATTCAAAGAGACTTGCAAAGATATCAAATCATGCATATAAGAATTCAGAGAAGAACAAAATATTGTTCATAGATAAACTTGATCATAAATCCACAATTCATCAGATCTCGGCAAACACACTTCATGTCGTGGAATTGTCACGGCAGATGTCCTTAGTGTCAGGACTTAGTCGCGAGGCCAACGCATCTATGTGGTAGCTTGAGAGGGGTTGAGCGGGACGAGAGACACGATGTTTTACCCAGGTTCGTCCCCTCACGGTGGAGGTAAAAGCCTACATCCTGCTTCATTGATATTGATGATGATGATCACGGTTACAAGAGTGCTCTATTTTGAGAGCTATTGTCTAAACCTAACTTGTCCAACTTGTGGAACTTGTGAATCTTCTCCCTTTTGGGGAGCCCTGCCCCTCCTTATATATGTTGGAGGGGCGGGTTACATGTAGAGTCCTATTAGTATTAGGACTAGTCTATCTCTAATACAAACCGGATACAAGTCCAGGTCTTAACTCCTTGTAAGATAAATGTTCCTCATGCCTTTCCTCTTAAACCGGCCCACCATTAACATAAACTGGCATGCTGGGCTTTGGGCCTTGTCATCCGTCCGGAACACGCGTCGGGTCACCAATGAGTCTTCAGGCTCGTGAATCGTCATACCAGTGAACCGCCAGACACGTAAACCGCCAGACATGTAAACCGCCAATCACGTAAACTGCCAATCCTCTGGCGGTTTACCAATGAAACGCCTAGTCCGGCCGGGTTATACTTTCGGCCGGTTTACGCCGCGGGGTATATCCCCGACATTAGCCCCCAAGTTTAGCTTGGATTTATTCATGGTAAACTTATGCTGCAAAATAAACACAAGAACAAATTTGACAGGTTATGCTCTGGGTTAAGAATTTTTGTAAACTGGTACCTGATCATCCTTAAGTCCTTGTTATTTCCTCCTTCTGGGAAATCCGGGTCAACAGACCAGCTTCATAATCAATTTGCCGACATTGGTTTGTCACCGAGAAATATTGTGAAGAATAACTCCTTTGACTCAGCTCCCAAAGCGCCGGTTTAAGAAATATGGGTCTGAAAATACTTATCTGATTTTCAGCTGGTTTGAAGATGTAAAACTTGCCGGTTTAATATTACCAAAATGGCCGGTTTATAAATATTGATGGCGCCGGGTCATAATTGTTGTCGACACCGGGTCATGTAATTGATCTTCCTGATTTGCTCAAAACTGATAAAATGAAGATGTTCCTCCTTTATATGCATAATACCTGTAGCCCCCAAGTCTTAAGAGGAGAACATAGTGATAACTTAAGACTTGCTCCAATAAGTGTTTCAACCTTGAAGAAATCTGATTAGTTCATCTCAATCATATAAACTGAATACTCCATATATGTAGCCCCCAAGTGCCGGGTTGTCATGCTTGCAGCAACCTGGGACTTGTAATTGCTTATAAAACTTCAATCAGTGTAGCCCCCAAGGGTCGGCTCAATAAGATAATATTGAGCTGGGACTTGATATATTCTTCAATGAAAATAACATCACATGATGTAACCCCCGTCATGGGGCTTGAACCCACGTCCACAAGGTTAAGAGCCTTGTGCTTTACCAACTGAGCCGTGGATCCTTCAATAATAGATGAAAATCTGTGTACCTTGAATTGTTGACATGAGCAATTGGTAGCCCCCAAGGGCCGGCTCATTATAATATGATGAGTCAGATCTTCAATAAGACTAGTAAAAATGACTTTGCATTAGCCCCCAAGTGTCATGATGCATGCTTGCAGCGACATGAGACTTGCATGTAATCTTGATTTGAATAATGTAGCCCCCAAGTGCCGGGTTGTAAGCCTGCAACGACTCGGGACTATTCCTTGAATTGTAGAATAAATCATATATATTGATAATATGATAGCCATTGCGCTAAAGCGACTTTGAAAACCTTAATCATAATACTGGTTATTGATAACCATAATAAAAATCCATCCATGTTGGCTATTTGAATAATATACCCAATGATTTATAAGCGCATAATTCCAATGGCGCAATCCAAATATATACTGGCGACTTATAGTCCAAAGCCAGGCCGGTTCAATAAACACCGGTGATTTGTAATTATGCTTTATTCAACCTGTTTCTGCATACAACAAGTTTAAAGTGTCCTGGCGGTTTACCGCCGGACGGGTCATAACGCCCAACATATAACCCAGGTTTATAACCAAGGATGCACTTAAGAATAATCAAATATGAAATAGATCATACCTGTGACATTGAATCACATCGTTGGTTTACCAACTTTTTTTTAGTAAGGGTGATAACCCAAATCTTGAGTATGATAACTCCTTCCATATTGTGCCGGTTTATGATAAAACCGTACCGGGTTGTGATAAACACCGTTTTAACCATATATAATACTGGCGACTCGTAGTCAAACCAGACCGGGCTGATAGTCTCCGGATTATAATTTGATCGTGTACTGACAACTTGTAGTTGAAAGCCGAGCCGGGTTGATAAACACCGGTTTACTCCACAATAGGATGGTAACAAAAAATCAAACCGGGCAGATAGCCTCCGGATTAAGATTTGACCGTGTTCAGTCAATTTGTAATTTGATAGTCAAACCGGTTTAAGAATTGTCGGTTTAAAAAACGCAACAAAAGAAATAATTATCAAAACAAAATTTCAAGCAAAGGTAATGATAAAACCATTTGCAAAAAGAGGCTTATTGAGCTGATCAGATGGCGTTACCATGGTCGGACACGACCAAGCTCCCGATAGGTGTAGCTATGGTTCAAGTCAGCCAGGTCCCCAAATGAAACCGTGGCATTTATGCCGATCAAGTGGCATGGCAATGGATCGGGTTCGACCAAGCCCCCAAGTGATTCTGTGGCCTTAGGCCGATCAAGAGGCATGACTGGTTCAGACGTGACCAAGTCCCCAAGTGATCTGGTGGCTCTCGCCTATCAAGAGGTATTGCATTGGTTCGGACACGACCAAGCCCCCAAGTGATATAACATGATGCTTTTGAAAAGCTAACTCAAGGGGTAAACCGGAGGCCGCTTTAGAACAGAACAGCTTCGTGTAACCACGCATGATGTAAAAGAACAGAGACCTCGCTTTATGAAGCAGAAGCCCCCATGTGATCAATAATATGTCAGGCCAGTAAGGCGGGATACCCATGTTTGAACCGCGCATCATGGCAGCAGGTCCTCTTTGGCAATTTTTAACTTTTTGCAAGAGATAAATTCTTCTTGAACCGGATATTGAGAGCTTCAAAGCTTTGTGGGAGACATCTTTCCCTTGAACCGGATTTTAAACCGGAATCTTCATTTTTAGCCGGAAATTTTCTGACGAACTTTAAACTCGAATTTGCGAGAAGTTAATTCCTTTTTGAACCGGAAATTCTTAAACCAGATTTGAGAGCTTCAGAGCTTTGTCGGAGAACAAATTCCCCTTGTACCGGATTGTAAACCGGAATCCTTTTCTGATGACCCGAAACTTCTTCATTGAGCCGGGATTTTGTAACTGTCATATACTTTCTAATCCGGAAATCTTCTGACAGCATGATGTGAATCCGGGACCAGATTATCTTTCCCTCCAACGTATTGGGGTTCTTGACTTCACTGAAAACCGGCAACGTTTGCTAAGTCATATCATTGTAGCCCCCAAGTCTCAAGGTGACTCGAGGAGTTGGCTTGAGATTCTCCATATTTGACCGTGATAAAAACCGGCATAACTTGTATATCATTGGTGTTGATAGCACGATGTGAATCCACAGAAGGTTGAGGTGACTGCGGCGGGTTATAAATGATCACGTATGAGCCGTGTCAGCAACTCGGCCAATGCTTCCTTCCAACTGGCGATTTGAAGTTAACCAAACTGTAGTGGCGGCGACTTGTGCGCCTACCCATTGAACCATCCAGTGCAGACGGCGGCTGATAATATATGATAATTTACCTCCAATTTGTTGGAAGAAAACCGGGCTTCCCAAGTAGTGACTTGCTCATAGTCAATAAACAGTTCATCCAGACAAGTGCGGCCCGGTATGTTAATGTAGACCAGGCCGCGAGAGATGGACGACAAAGACGACCGCAGCATCAGAGGCGGCTCAGACATATAAGTCGGCCGCGGCATTATACGCCGGTGCGGACAGGAGAATCGGCCGCAGCGTTGTAAACCGGCACGCACGCGTGAACCGGCCGCGAGAGCGGACGGGTGAGTTGTTCGCAGAGTTGTAAGATGGTGCAGATGCGTGAGTCAATCACAGGCGCAGTCCCGGCTAATTGATGTAGACCGGGCTGTACGGGCGGCAGCTTGTACGCGTCCATTCACCGTGTAATGTGGCGCGGACGACCACCGGGCAGGACGTTGCCAGCGCGTACTCCATACCCATGGTATAAACCATGTTTTATAATGAATAATTGTCCTGCATATCATAATATCCGGTCCAAAGTAATTGTTCCCTTGATAAAAACAATATATACCAAGAAACTAGATTTAGATGGATATCACTTGATGTTTTTTGTTCGAACAACGGATGATCTGTCCGTCGCGACAGAGGCGGTCTAGGCTGGTCGGCGACTCAATATGGTCCCGGTGGTTCAAGCAGAAACCCTCCGGGTTATTCTCCAGGTCTTTAAACGCCCGGCACGGGCGGTGCAGATGTATACGTTGCCTCCGACGCCGGTGCACGAGGACCGGATCATACCTTGGCCATGAGTCCGTTGACCTGTGTATAGCATAACATACCGTGAAAAAAGCTTTGGATGATACTTAATTATACCAGTAAAAGTTTAGAAAAATAGCACCTGATTTGTTCGTATGGCAGATGATCCATATATAAATTTGGGAGTGAAGCGCGGCAGAAGAGGCAGGCAAGCCGGCAGGCGTAGCGGTGAAACGCCGTGGTGAGGTCAGCGGAAACGCGGCCAGCCCGTGACTTCGGCGACTTGGAGCAGAGGACGGCTTCAGGTCATAGCTACTCCTCCCTTTTTTTTATCTCGGGGTGCGGCAGAACCAGCGCGGGCGGGTCACGTGCCACTGGCAGGCAGACGGCAGCTTGAATCCGGGCACGACCTGATGCAGCGATCGAGGTCGGCCGATGGGGGCAGCTTGTAGGCGAGGCCATGGAGATGGCGGTTCAACGGCAGACTACGTGCAGCTTGGCGTGTCGATACGGAGCCGGTCCGGGGTGGCATAGGAGGCCAGGCGCTGCGCAAACAGCGATAGCAGAGTCCAAGTCGTGGTGGATTTGATCGATCCACATCGGGTCGCTGTTGTTTCCTTCCCCTTTTTTTCCTGACGATGATCTGGCAGCAACACTTGATCTCTTCCGACTCGGATGGATGCAGTAGCCGAGGGGAAAAGGACATCTGATCTAGTAGTACTATTCAAGTAGCGCTGGCCCTTTTCCCAAAAAAGAACAGTTGATGATGGATTTCACGTGGCATGGTACTAGTTTAAGTAGTACTAGTCTAGTACTTTTGATTTGGTCTTGGTTGGACCGTTAGTAGATGTTTGCACGTACGTGCGCTGGCTCCCCCGTATAAACGGCAATCGGACAGCGAAGTACTTTGAACCAGTCTCGGTTTCGCCGGTTTGCACGGCCGTTCCGGCGGAAATCAACTTTACTTGGACCGGCAGATCAATAGGTCACGTGCGATGGCGCGCACGGAATCCTAGCTTCTTTCGATCTCATGTACTACCGGCTCCAAAGTTTAATCATGTTCCTGATCACAAAATAACAAACTTGTCGGTTCTTTCACATCCGACGAAATCGTGAGCTCGTCGATCCATAGATGAGATCCCTTCAAGAACTCGACACCACCGTGCGCTAGCCCCACGGTGGGCGCCAACTGTCGTGGAATTGTCACGGCATATGTCCTTAGTGTCAGGACTTAGTCACGAGGCCAACGCATCTATGTGGTAGCTTGAGAGGGGTTGAGCGGGACGAGAGACACGATGTTTTACCTAGGTTCGGCCCCTCACGGTGGAGGTAAAAGCCTACATCCTGCTTTATTGATATTGATGATGATGATCACGGTTACAAGAGTGCTCTATTTTGAGAGCTATTGTCTAAACCTAACTTGTCCAACTTGTGGAACTTGTGAATCTTCTCCCTTTTGGGGAGCCCTGCCCCTCCTTATATATGTTGGAGGGGCGGGTTACATGTAGAGTCCTATTAGGATTAGGACTAGTCTATCTCTAATACAAACCGGATACAAGTCCAGGTCTTAACTCCTTGTAAGATAAATGTTCCTCATGCCTTTCCTCTTAAACCGGCCCACCATTAACATAAACCGGCATGCTGGGCCTTGGGCCTTGTCATCCGTCCGGAACACGCGTCGGGTCACCAATGACTCTTCAGGCTCGTGAATCGTCATACCAGTGAACCGCCAGACACGTAAACCGCCAGACATGTAAACCGCCAATCACGTAAACCGCCAATCCTCTGGCGGTTTACCAATGAAATGCCTAGTCCGGCCGGGTTATACTTCCGGACGGTTTACGCCACGGGGTATATCCCCGACACAGCACAAGAATATTACATCGAATAGATCTCCAAGAACATCGAGGAGAACTTTGTATTGAAGATCAAAGAGAGAGAAGAAGCCATCTATCTAATAACTATGGACCCGAAGGTCTGTGGTAAACTACTCACACATCATCGGAGAGGCTATTGTGTTGATGTAGAAGCCCTCCATGATCGATTCCCCCTTCGGCAGATCGCCGGAAAAGGTCCCCAGATGGGATCTCACGGGTACAGAAGGTTGCGGTGGTGGAAAAGTGGTTTCGTGGCTCTCCTTGATGTTTTTAGGGTATAAGAGTATATATAGGCGAAAGAAGTACGTCGGTGGAGCTATGAGGGGCCCACAAGGGTGGGGGCGCGCCTACCCCCATGGGCCCGCCCTCCTGCCTCGTGGCCGCCTCGTTGCGTCTCTGACTTCCACTCCAAGTCTCCTGGATTGCGTTTGTCCCAAGAAAGATCCTCGCGAAGGTTTCGTTCTGTTTGGATTCCGTTTGACATTCCTTTTCTGCAAAACACAGAAATAGGAAAAAAACAGAAACTAACACTGGGCCTCCGGTTAATAGGTTAGTCCCAAAAATAATATAAAAGTGCATATTAAAGCCCATTAAATATCCAAAACAGATAATGTAATAGCATGGAACAATCAAAAATTATAGATACGTTGTGAGACGTATCACGGTCGGGGCGACGGGGATCCGGCGGATCCGGGTGGCAGCGGGCCGGATCCGGCCGGAGGAGAAGCCGTAGGGCGGAGGAGGCCGGGCGCGGCCGACGTGATCCGATGCCGGCGAACTCCTAGGCGGCGGCGGGAGCGCGGCGAAGCGGCGCTGGTGGCGGAGGCAGCGGCGGATGCGCGCGAGGCGACAACTGGCGGCGCACGGTGCACGGGCCGGGTGGGCCTGCGACGCGCGGTGGTGGCGGCCACACGTGGCGAGCCCTGATTCGTTCGGGCGTGGCAGCGGACGCGTCCGGCATCGTCCGGACATGTCCGGCACGGAGGGAGAGGTGGAGCTAGGGTTTGGACCTGGAGTTGGACGGGGGAAGGCATATTTACAGGTATGGGAGCTAGGAGATTCCAAATAAGGTGCATTTTTCGCCCATACGATGGTGATCCAATGACGGAGAGCATGGATGGGGTCTAGATGGGCTAGTGGGCTGTTTTGGAGGGGTGTTGGTCTGCAATGAGAGAGGGGTGTTTGCGGTTACCCGGTTAACCATTGGGGCATCAAGGGACCTCCAAATGGAATGAAATTTGACAGGCGGCCTACGAGTGATGTACCAAGGCCACTTGAAAAATCTCAGTCCATTCCGAGAACGTTTTTCTCCCGCTCATGAAATGAGATTTGAGAGGTGCAACGGGTGCATGTGTGAGTGTCGGATTCCGAAACGGACAACGGGGAAAATGAGCGGATGCATGAGACGAACACGAATGCACATGATGACATGAGATGAAGTGCATGACGTGAACAAAATGCAAAACGAGGAACAAAAACCCAGCCACGAAGGATATAACATATCACATAGCTGGAAATGGCAAGAGTTGGAGTTACAATTATGGAATGTTACATCCGGGGCATTACAACTTTACGACTTAGAACCGGGACTTCAAAAATGTTTTGAATGCCACGGAGCATATGTGATGTTCCAAGAGCTGAAATTGGTATTTCAGACTCATGCCCGTGTTAAGAGGTATGACACCTCTGACAAGTACTTTGCCTACAAGATGGATGATAATACCTCAGCTAGTGAGCATGTCCTCAGAATGTCTGGGTACTACAATCGCTTGAATCAAGTGGGAGTTAATCTTCCAGATAAGGTAGTGATTGACAAAGTTCTCTAGTCACTATCACCAAGTTACTAGAACTTTGTGATGAACTATAATATGCAAGGGATAACAAAAAATGATTCCCAAGCTCTTCGCGATGCTGAGATTGACAAAGGTAGAAATCAATAAATAGCATCAAGTGTTGATGGTTAACAAGACCACTAGTTTCAAGAAAAAGGGCAAGGGAAAGAAAGGGAACTTCAGGAAGAATGGCAAGCAAGTTTCCGCTCCCATGAAGAAGCCCAAAGCTAGACCCAAGCCTGAGACTAAGTGCTCATACTGTAAAGGGAATGGTCACTGGAAGCGGAACTGCCCGAAATATTTGGCGGATAAGAAGGATGGCAAAGTGAACAAAGGTATATTTGATATACATGTTACAGATGTGTACTTTACCAGTGTTGATAGCAAGAGCAACTCCAATGGGGTGACCCATTTCATCCGCCTGCGTCCGTTTGGGTCGGCGCGGACAAAAGTGGTGGCCCAACGCGCTGACCCAAATGGACGTGCGTCCGTTTTTCGTCCGTGGCGACCCATTCCAGGCCCATTTTTGAGCCGGATTTGCGTCGGCGCGGACACGAGACGAACGCACGCGCGCGCCTGCTCCTCTCCCTGGGCCTGCCTGTCAGTGCCAGCCACAACCATTTCCCCCCATTTTCCCAAAAACGCTCCCGCCAGCGCGCGCCCCCCGCCCCCAACCAGCGATGGAGGACGCCATCGACCTCGACCTCGACGTCGCCGCCGGCCTCGCCTCCCTTGCCTCGTCCGGCGCCGTCGCCCCCTCTGGGAAAGGCAAGCCTCGTGCCCCGTGCAAGACCATCACGGCGACCAAGCCAAAGAAGGCGCTGACGCCCGAACAGCGGGCAAGGGAGTTGGCCAAGAGGAAGGGCCGGAGGCACGCCATGGACGCGAGGGATGAGGCTGCTGCGCAGGCCGCCGCCGCCGCGTAGCAGGAGTTCACCAATGCCCGCGTCGCTGCTGTAACGAGGGAGGCGCTTTACATGCTTGGGGTAAACCCTAGCCAGCACCACCTCGTCCAAGCCACCGTCGCCGCGGCCAGCACCGGCTCGTCGGCATTTCCTAGGATGGTGATGCCTGACTCACCCCGCGCATCATCTTGCAACCCGGTCCCCGGCTTCCACGTCTACCCGTAGGCCTCCCGCCTCTCCGGGGAGTGCTCACCTGACGTGAGTGTGGTCGTGCCTTCCACACCCGCGCCTGCGCCCATCGACCTCAACACCACCCCGTTGGTCGGTAGCTCGTCGTCCGGCGGCGCGAGGAAACGCGCGCGACAGACGCCGGCCGGCGGTCACGCGGATGCCCACAACCTATTCGAGGAAATGTCGTCCGCCGTCGACGAGGACTACATGCAACACCTCATCTTCGAGGGTGGTGCGCCGGGCGCTGGCTACGATCTTAAGGAGACGCAAAGCCAGGACGGCTGCGGGGCATTCACGTCGGCCGCTGGCTATGATCCCTATCAGGCGGCCTTCATGCGTGATCAGGTCGGCGTCGACCTGGACGGCTTCCCCCTCGACCACGAGTTCCCGGACGACTATGGGCTAGAGGAAGAGGACGAGTGCGACATTGAAGTGGAGCCTTTTTTCGAGGACGAGCTCGCCAACCAAGCCGCCGGGCCGAAGCCGAAGCGCAAGAGCAAATGCATGAAGGCATACACATCTGCCGAGGACAAGCTTCTATGCGAGTGTTGGTGAGACATTGGACAAGACCCAAAGACGGGCGCCGAGCAAAAGCATTCAACCTTTTGGACTCGTGTGCACCGCGGGTTTCATGAGCGCAAGAAGTTTCCACCCTACCAATTTGTGAGCACGCGCGGGTGGGTCTCCATTTCCAAGCGGTGGAGGGTAATCCAAAAAGAGTGCAACAAGTTTTGTGCCACCCTTGAGAGCGTCAAGGCCCGCCCCGTGAGCGGCATCGGTGTGCAAGACATGGTATGATAGCAAGCAAGTCGGCCTCTTTTGTGCCATCAGATCATTTTTTTACGTCTTCATTTGCTATCACTTGCCCATATGCTTGCATGGAAACATTTTGTAGGCATTTCAAGCTTTGGAGGCATTCAAGGTTCAACACAATGGCAAGTGCTTCAACCTCTCCCATTGCTATCGTGTCATCAAGGACGAAGAGAAGTTCAAGGTACAATATGCCGCGCTCAAGGCACGTGGGGGGAAGGGCGCCGTGGAGGATGTTGGGGAGGGCGAGCTGGAATGGTCGCGGGGGAAGACCAACTCCAAGAAGGAGGACAAGTGAGATGCGGCCACCAACGCCTTGATTGCAAGCATGGATGGCATGATGAATAAGAAGGACTCAAGGGAGGAGGAGCGCCGGCGTTTCAAAGAAGAGCAAATGAGCGCTTTCATGGAGATCCAAAGGAGGAGGCTTGAGCTTGACGCCGAGAAGCAATCCAAGATGTTCGAGCTCGAGGCCGAGAAGTAAGCGAATATGCTAGAGATCGAGGCCGCCAACGCCAAGACAAAGGCGAAAGAAGTGGCTCTTGCAAGCATGATGACCGGGGTGGAGATCATGAAGGTGGATCTCAATGCCTTGTCGCCAAGGAAAAGGCCGTGGTTCGAGAAGATGCAGGTCGACATGCTCAAGTTCCAGGATGACTGATCTATGGCGTCGAGGGCCATCTTTTTGTATGCCGGCAGGTGTGCCGGCATGACCACGGGAGCCGCGGTGGCGTGGTCGAACTCCAAGTCCCACCATTTTTTGCGTGCTGTCATGTGTGCCGGCTGGCTGGCGAGCGAGTGCGCCAGCAGGAACTGTGGTATTTTCTGAAGCCGGCATTGTATGTCGGTGCTGGCATGGTGCCGGCATGAGACATGGCCGCCGGCATGAGACATGGCCGCTGGCATGATCGGCCGCAAGCCTTTTTTAATTCAAAAGTTGAATGCGTACATGAAATGGGTCGGCGCATTGGGCGCATTGCCGACCCAAATGCAAAACTGGGCGGCCGCCGGGCTGGCGGCCGACCCAAACGGACAAAAAGCGGACAAATGCGCCATCCGTTTGGGTCGCCCCATTGGAGTTGCTCTAACCCCTGGTTATTTGATACCAGTTCAGTTGCTAAGATTAGTAACTCCAAGCGGGAGTTGCAGAATGAACAGAGACTAGTTATGGGCGAAGTGACGATGGGTGTTGGAAATGATTCCAAGGTTGATATGATCACCATCGCACACTCCCTCTACTTTCGGGATTAGTGTTGAACCTAAATAAATGTTATTTTGTGTTTGCGTTGAGCATGAATATGATTGGATCATGTTTTTGCAATACGGCTATTCATTTAAATCAAAGAATAATTGTTGTTCTATTTGCATGAATAAAACCTTCTATGGTCATACACTCAATATAAATGGTTTATTGAATCTCGATCATAGTGATATGCATATTCATAATATTGATGCCAAAAGATGCAAAGTTGATAATGATAGTGCAACATACTTGTGGCACTGCCGTTTAGGCCATATTGGTGTAAAATGCATGAAGAAACACCATGCAGATGGGCTTTTGGAATTACTTGATTATGAATCATTTGATACTTGCGAACCATGCCTCATGGGAAAGATGCCTAAAACTCCGTTCTCCGGAACAACGAAGCGAGCTAATGACTGATTGGAAATAATACATACCGATGTATGCGGTCCGATGAGTATTGAGGCTTGCGGTGGGTATCGTTATTTTCTTACCTTCACAGATGATTTAAGCAGATATGGGTATATCTACTTAATGAAACACAAGTCTGAAACATTTGAAAAGTTTAAAGAATTTCAGAGTGAAGTGGAGAATCATCGTAACAAGAAAGTAAAGTTTCTACGATCTGATCGTGGAGGCGAATATTTGAGTTACGAGTTTGGCCTTCGTTTAAAACAATGTGGAATAGTTTCACAACTCACGCCACCTGGAACACCACAGCGTAATGATGTGTCCAAACATTGTAACCGTACTTTATTCGATATGGTGCGACCTATTGTGTCTCTTACCGATTTACCACTATCATTTTGGGGTTATGCATTAGAGACAGCTGCATTCACGTTAAATAGGGCACCGTCTAAATCCGTTGAGACGACACCGTATGAACTGTGGTTTGGCAAAAAACCTAACCTATCATTTTTAAAGTTTGGGGTTGCGATGCTTATGTGAAAAAGCTTCAGCCTAATAAGCTTGAACCCAAATCGGAGAAGTGCGTATTCATACGATACCCAAAATAAACTGTTGGGTACACCTTCTACCATAGATCTGAAGACAAGATCTTTGTTGCCAAGAATGGATCCTTTCTAGAGTAGGAGTTTCTCTCGAAAGAAGTGAGTGGGAAGAAAGTAGAACTTGATGAGGTAATTGTACCTTCTATCGAATTGGAATGTAGCTCATCACAGAAAACCGTTTCCGTGATGCCTACGCCAACTAGAGAGGAAGCTAATGATAATGATCATGAAACTTCAGATCAAGTTACTACCGAACCTCGTAGGTCAACCAGAGCACATTCTGCACCAGAGTGGTACGGTAATCCTGTCCTGGAAATCATGTTATTAGACCATGGCAAACCTACGAACTATGAAGAAGCTATGATGAGCCTAGATTTCGATAGATGGCTTGAGGCCATGAAATATGATATAGGATCCATGTATGAGAACAAAGTGTCGACTTTGGTGGACTTGCCCAATGATCGGCAAGCCATTGAGAATAAATGGATCTTCAAGAGGAAGACGGACATTGATGGCAGTGTTATTATCTACAAAGCTCGACTTGTCGCAAAAAGGTTTTCGACAAGTTCAAGGTGTTGACCACGATGAGATTTTCTCACTCCTAGCGATGCTTAAGTCTGTCCGAATCATGTTAGCAATTGCCACATTTTATAATTATGAAATCTGGCAAATGGATGTCAAAATTGCATTCCTTAATGGATATCTTAAAGAAGAGTTGTATATGATGCAACCAGAAGGTTTTGTCGATCCTAAAGGTGCTAACAAAGTGTGCAAGCACCAGTGATCCATCTATCACTACAAAAAAAAGACACATCCATGACATTTTGGGCTGAATGAAATTTTTTTCTGTCATACATATGACACTTCTATGACGATAATTGTGACAAAACCCGGTATCATCATAGATGTGGTGGCTCCTACTTCTATGACAAAAAATCATGACAGAAAATGGGATTTTCATCCTGGGCGGGCCGGAGACGTAGTTGCATGACATTCTTTGGGCCGTCCATGACGGAAAAAACCATGGTCGAAGCGAGGGGGAGGAAAATTTCGGGGAGTTCTCGGTTACGGTGGGAGGTCGGGAGCCGAGCGATGCGCGTTTCTCGTACACGTACGCGCGTGTGTGCGAGGCGTTGGCTCTAACTGAACCCGAGCGAGGCGTTGGGCTCTAACTGAACCCGAGCAATTGCACTGCAGGCTACGCGTTACTGAACCCGATCGATCGATCGATGGATGTTAACTGAACCCAATCGAGCGATTCCTTCGCTACTGCTGCTAACTGAAGCCGATCGATGCTGCCTCTGGGATGAACAGTGAGTGTTGCGGGGGGTTTGGATGAACAGTGAGCGGTGGCGTTGCCTCTGGATGAACAGGACCCCGTGATGTGGTGGAGGGCTGGATGAACAGTAGACGGTGGAGGGGTGCCCGTGGAGGGGTGGTTGAACAGGACCCCGTGGTGTGGAGGGCTGGATGAACAGTAGACGGTGGAGGGGTGCCCGTGGAGGGGTGGTTGAACAGTAGCCGGTGGAGTAGCGCGCGGTGGAGGTTGGATGAACAGGAGCCCGTGGAGGCTAGAGGAGGTCGACGGTAGCCCGTGGAGGCTGGAGGAGGTCGGCGGTGGAGATGAACAGTATCCTGTGGAGTCCCGTTTTGCGGTACGCCACACCCCTCCCGATGAACAGGACCCCCGTTTCAACCGTAGGAGGTCCGTTTCGTCCGTTTTGCGGTACGACACACCCCTCCCGATCAACAGGACCCCCGTTTCGACCGTAGGAGGTCCGTTTCCTCCATTTTGCGGTACGCCACACCCCTCCCGATCAACAGGACCCCCGTTTCGACCGTAGGAGGTCCGTTTCCTCCGTTTTGCGGTACGACAAGCCTCGTTTCCATCGCCTGTTCCGTCCAAGCCCTCCCGATGAACACGACCACGCATTCCGTTCCGACCCAGCCGGTTGGCTCCCATGCGTTCCATTGCCTCCCGATGAACACGACGCATTCCGTTGCCTCCCAATGAACACGACGCATTCCGTTGCCTCCCCATGAACACGACGCATTCCGTTGCCTCCCCATGAACACGACGATGACGCTGTTTCTCCATTCCGACCCAGCCATGTGCACGAGCCCTGGCCGTACGTATGCGCGAGTAGGCGTTTGAGACCCCGCCCGTATGTACACATACGTGGCCGTCTTTTATTTCTTGCACCCTGGCCGCTGTACGTACGTGTACATGCTACGTGCGCGCCTCTACTACGACATGTACGCGCCTCTACTACGACACGTGCGCGCCTCTACATCCACCAGTATATATGTACGTACACGTTCGCGACCAGAATGACAACGCTATGCACGCTTCGACCAGGTGGGTCCCGACTGTCAGGCACTTCCTTGCCTGCGAAGATGTAGCTGGTGGGTCCCAACAGTCAGGGGGCGAATCGTTTTTTTTTACCCGGACGCACTTCCTTGCGTGCGAAGATGTAGCTGGTGGGTCCCAGCAGTCAGGGGCAAACATTTTTTTCGTGAAATACGGTGGCCCGTCCGGTGGGTCCCTGCTGTCAGGTGGAGGAATAATTATTTTGCACGTAATAAGGAGGCACTTCCTTACTGCGGCCGTGGACCCAGCTGTCATCCTCTCCACGTATAGTACATGTCCGATGGAAGCCGTTCCTTGACCACGTTGACCACGCCGCGTCGAGAGCACCAGGGCGGTGGGCGACAGCGAGGCCTAGGAAGGGGACGATGCGGAGTCGGGGAAGACGCCGAAGTGGATGCCCACGCGTAGAGGAGTACGAGGGTTCACTGGTTCACTGTGGTGTGAGGCTGCCGTCGCCACAGAATAACAGGGGGGTGGGTGATTAGAGGGATGGCCTAGCCAGCGGTGGGAGTAGTAGGGGCGGTGAGGCCTCCGCCGCATCGCAGCCGGCCATGGGAGGCAGGAGCACGAGGCACGACCGGCGCTGGTTTGGGCGGCTGGAGCAAGAAGACCAGAGGTTGAAGAAGCAGTACGGTCGTTGGATGGACATCATACGGTCACTGGAGCTAGAATCATGCATATTGACTAAGTTGACAAAGCCCTCTGTCCCCGTCAACTTAGTAGGCCCACAAGTCAGCCTCCCACTATACTGGGTCCCAGCTAACAGGGGGAGTATTCATTTTTTGTGCGTAATAAGGAGGCACTTCCTTGCGTGCAAAGATATAGCTGGTGGGTCCGAGCTGTCAGCGGCGGTAATGTTTTTTTCGCGAAATACAGAGGCCCTTTCGATGGGTCCCTGATGTCAGGTGGAGGAATCATTATTTTGCGCGTAATAAGGAGGCATTTCCTTGCGTGCGGTCGTGGACCCAGCTGTCGGCCTCTACACATACGGTCCACTTCAGATGCATGTCGGTCGTTAACCACGTTGACCAGGCCGCACCGAGAGCACCAGGGCGGTGGATGACGGCGAGGCCTAGGAAGGGAACAACACGGGGGCAGGGAAGACTCGGCAATTGTTTCCCACACGGGGGGGAGTACGACTGTACGAGGGTTTACTGGTTCGTCTGCCATCGCTGGAGAATAACAACAGGTGTGGGTGAGTAGAGGGATGGCTAGGCCAGTGATAGGAGTACGGTGGGGTAGTGAGGCCTACGCGGCAGCACAGCCGGACGCAGGGAGGAGGGAGCAGGCAGTCCCGTCGGCGCTTGTTTGAGCGGCTGGAGCAGGAAGAGCAGAGATTGAAGAAGCACGACAGTTGTTCGATGGACACCCAACAGTCACTGCTTGTGCATCAACCTTTTTTTAGGAAAGCCTCAAATCTGTAGAAAACTGCATGCAGCCCATCTGCCATTATTTCTAATAATGTACAACCCATTTGCTAATTCTTAAGGTTTTTTTGGAGCCCATATTCTTTTTGTTAGCATTACAGCCCATATTGTGGCCACGGTTAAAAAATTATACGAATTTTTGCATGTTTCGGTGCGGTCTGAACTATTTTTAATCCCGAAATTTTGACTCACATTCAAACTAATTTTAAAAATAAATGTATATCAATATAAAATCCAACAAATTCTCCATGCATAAAAATTAATTTAATTTTAAATCTCGAAATGAAAAAAAAGATATTTGAAACTAATTGCCGATTTGATGTGTTTTAAAAATGTACAGCCCATTTCTCATTACTGATGGGCCATTTTCTCAGCCAGCCGAATGAAAGCTCTCCTCGTCTTGAAAGATTTGCATCCCAACGGGCTTGACAAAGCGACTTACTTGGCAAATCACAAAAAAACTGGGTTGTGGCCGTGGACCCAGCTGTCAGCCTGTCCACGTACAGTACTCTTCCGATGGAAGTCGTTCCTTGACCACGTTGACCACGCCGCGTGGAGAGCACCACGGGGGTGGACGACGGCGAGGCCTAGGAAGGGGACAACGCGGAGCCGGGGAAGACGCGGCAGAGGAAGCCCGCGCGGAGAGGAGTACGAGGGTTCACTGGTTCGGCTGCGGTGTGAGGCTTCCGTCGCCGCAGGTCCTGGCCAGCGGTGGGAATAGTAGGGGGCGGTGAGGCCTCCGCGGCAGCACAGCCGGCCACGGGAGGCAGGAGCATGCGGCACGACCAGCGCTACTTTGGGCGGCTGGACCAAGAAGACTAGAGGTTGAAGAAGCACTACGGCCGTTGGATGGACATCGTACGGTCACTGGAGCTAGAATCGTTCATATTGACTAAGTTGACAAAGCCCTTTGTCCCCGTTAACTTAGTAGGCCCACAAGTCAGCCTCCCACCAAGGTGGGTCCCAGGTAGCCGGGGGAGTATTCATTTTTTTGTGCGTAATAAGGAGGCACTTCCGGTGGGTCCGAGCTGACAGCGGGGGGAACGTTTTTTTCGCAAAATACGATGGCCCGTCAGGTGGGTCCCAGCAGTCAGGGGGCAAACGTTTTTTCGCAAAATACGATGGCCCGTCTAGTGGGTCCTTGCTGTCAGTTGGAGGAATCATTATTTTCCGCGTAATAAGGAGGCACTTACTTGCTGCGGCTGTGGACCCAGCTGAGACTCTCCACGTACAGTATACTTCCGATGGAAGTCGTTCCTTGACCACGTTGACCTCGCCGCGTTCCGTTGCATGCATGCGTCCATGGGTGTGGTGCATCCCCACTGTCAGCCTCTCACGTACAGTCATCTTCCGATGACTCTCGGTTGTTGACCACGTTGACCACACCGTGCCGAGTGCACCCAGACTGGAACGACCTGGAGATGGGGAAGACGGGGCAGTGGAGTCGCAGATGGAGAGGAGTGGGAAACTTCACTGGTTCGGGTGCGCGGCAGCACAGTCGCGGTGCCGCCCACGGGAGACAGGAGCAAGAACAGAGGTTGAAGAAGGAGCACGGCTGTTGGATTAACATCCAATGGTCTAGCTGCTAGAATCATTTGTTGATTAAGTTGACAAAGCCGTGCGTACACGTCCGCTTAGTAGGCCCACAAGTCAGTCACCAAATCTGACGGGTCCCAGCTGTCAACGGGATGAATAATTTTTTTCGCAAAACAAGGAGGCACTTCCTTCCGTGCGAAGATACAGCTGGTGGGTCCCAGCTGTCAGGTGGAGGAAACATTTTTTTCAGCTTAATAAGGAGTAACTTTCCTTGCGTGCGACCATGGACCTCATGGGTCCCAGCCGTCAGGCTCTCCACATACAGTCCTCTTCCGATGACTCTCGTTTTTTGACCACGCCGCACCGAACGCAGCGAGGCGGTGGACGACGGCGAGGCCCTGGACGGGAACGACTCAGAGATGGGAAAACGCGGTAGTGGAGTCGCAGATTGAGAGGAGGAGAAGGGTTATAACTGGTTCTGTTGCGGCGTGGGGCTGTAGTCTGTGGAGAATAACAGGAGGTGTCGAGGGGTGGAGGGATAGCCTGGCCGGCGGTGGGGTAGCGCTTCGCAGTGATGCGTGCTAAGCAGAGCCGCTAGCCGCCGAAGGCCGGACCAGGCGGTCCCGACGATGCTGGAGGAAGAATACGAGAGATTGAAGGTGCATGCCTGCCGTTGGATATAAATCCAATGGTTGTGGATGACACAATCATTTGTTGACCAAGT
The DNA here is from genome assembly GCF_003073215.2 of Triticum urartu. Lineage (NCBI taxonomy): Eukaryota > Viridiplantae > Streptophyta > Magnoliopsida > Poales > Poaceae > Triticum > Triticum urartu. The sequence continues at coordinate 128,085,720 of NC_053027.1, forward strand.
TGACAACGCCCTGCGTAGGCTTCGACCTATTGGCCCACATGTCAGCCTGCAAAAATGTGGCATATATTTAACCCATGTTTTCTAGAATGTACAGTCCATTTGCTGGGCTGGGTGAACAAATAATTTCGCGTCAATCAGGCCCATTTATATTTTCTAAGAAATCCCGGCCCATTTGCACTTCCTTGAAATACACGTATTAGGTGGGCTCATTATATATATAATGTTATGTTAGAAGGAGCAATTAATATCAAAGAATAAACCGGAGAGGCACATTTTTATATATATATATATATAATTAAGAAATTAGTGAGTTATTGCTCAAAATAAAAATGAGCGCGTTATTATTAAATTGGTCCTTAAAATCTTCGCAAGCTTTTGTACGCAATCACCAGGATTTTCCTTGCCTGTGAGTCAAAAACAACCAGGATTTTCCTTGCCAACTTCCGTTAAACATTTACTTTTATAAGTTAATAACACGTGGGATGTTTTTATAACGTATATATAAGTCTCTATAAAATATACTATAATAGTAATTATATAAATCTTTCCCTAATAATAAAGCACGGATTGACTCTTTGGGTTCACCATCACAATACGCTTCTTTCCGTGAATTTACGCTTTCAGTTTTTTCGTTAGTTTTGATCGACAGTCCGTCCAATTGCTGTGAGGCGGTACTAAAAACTTTTTCCATCCAATTGGTCCACGTCCACATTCTCTTATTGGGCCTGCATGCATGTTTCGGCCTGCGTGCACGCTTCTGTATCTGTACCTTACCTGATTTTCACACATGTACTCGGAGTAATCCCACCTCGATTGCTTACATGAAAGTCTACCGGTTTATATACCTGGAAAATTGCATATCAACAATGAGCCTCTTGAATCAACCAACACAAAAAGAGAACGAAGGGAAATTGTACAACAAAATGGCAGTCCGGCGCTCGTCGGGGTGAGGAAGCGGAGGCGCAGCGCGCAGATGCCTGCGACGCAGCCTATTCCACTCGCTGGCCACCTCTACACCACGCACGACATGGACACGAGTGCGGCGGCAGGGTGGCTTGAGGCTCGTGGTGGACCGGATCCAGCGAGGGGAAGGTCGGATCCGTCGGCTTGGAGAGGGAGGTGTGGAGGAGCACGCGGGACAGAGGGCGGAGGAGGATGGAGGCGGAATGCCGAGGTCGGGCTGTGGACTCGGAGTGGAGGAGCCACGGAGAGGCCCGGGAGCCACCACGGCAGCCACGAGAGCGAGATGGGCCTGGCCATGCTCGGCGGTCGTCAGCCAACTTCGTGTTTCTCTGCTGATGATCCCTGACCACCTGCTGCCCGGGGTCGGCTACATGTTGTTATCTCAGTTTGCTTGGTAGTTTCATTCTTGCTTAAGATTAGACCTAGCCGTGTAGATGCAGATGGACATTGGAGGTACAGTGTTGGCACTCACAACTTGGATAAAAATATTTTTGTATGCACTCCGAGTGGGTCAGTCTATATACACTTAAATTTTCACATTCAGTTTCCTTCAATTAGACAACAGCAAGGAGATAATGCACTCCTTTTTCTGAAAAAATATCATAAGGGACATCTTTTGGAAGAATGACGAGCCATGTTGGCCGTAGTTGGAGTGAAAGAATTACAACTTTTTTGTGCCAAATAATCAAATATAGCACTGGTTCAGACAAAAAACCGAAACCATGAGAAATGTTGTTGTTGGATGTCAGTGCGCATCATATATCCTCTTGGCCATGCCGGTCATAACAGCAACAACTTTCTTCAGGCTAGTGATGCTCATATTGTCAATCATTCTCACTATGGTGCCTGAGTCAAAAACTCCTAAGGCATTTTGGTAATTTATGATGTTATTACACCGGAGCACATGTAATGACAGACCCGGTAAAGAAGAATATAACGTAAGTGTGCATATTTTTTTCCCGATGCAACGCACGGGCCCTTATGCTAGTATATATAATGTGGTAGAAGGGAAAACATAAATTAGACACATCATTACTTTTATAAGAGACCTGCGTTTTATACCCCACAGTAGGCATACTAACAAGTTCACACACAAATACAACAGAAAAGATAAACATTCATATCAAACTCAGGTTCACAGGACACGTTCATATTCATAGCCAACATTCACTATCAACAACTCAAAAGATTCATATATACACAAGCTCAGCATATCTATGCATCCAAATGATTGATAGATCACACGACAATATTCATACATAATTCACAAAAAGATTCAGATATACACATGTTCAGTATGTTTATGCATCCAAATGATTGAGATCACAGCCAATATGATCCATGGACGAACTTTAATTACCTTGGGTACAGACTGGTAAATGGTGTTCAATCGGAGGTACTTCTTGCTAAAATTAGTTCTTGTACGAGTAAACTTTCGAGTACATAAGAGGCAGCACAGACAATCTGAACTTTGCTTGTAGGTTTATCCTCAAATAGTGGCCTCGTGCCGAGGGAGGTTTGAGCAACTTGGCCACTACTTTCATCCAACTAGTTTACTGGCTCATCTTGGTTCTGTATCTCGCCAAAATTCTACATTGCAGACGAGAAAGGAGGCGGTTGAGAAAATGAACCACCCAAATTTTTTGTGCAGTTCAACTGAAATGGAGCATCCTTGGCGTGCAGACTGATTAAGTGCTAGATGAATATACGCGTCAACCAACTTGTCTGGAATCTTTAGACTCCATGCCATATAGTTCGCTACCATATGTGTCGATAACCAAAAGGCACAAGTTGGGACCAAAGAATGGACTGCGTTTTTCTCGGCTATGCACCAAGCAATATTTTTGGTGTTCACTCTCCTAATACTTGGAGTTTGACAATTGGTTGACGCCGGTTGATACTCGAATGAATATAGGCACTTCTTGTCAACATCGATGCTTGTCTGAGTGAACTTTGGAGTACATAGCAACGGCATAAGTACCTGTCCATCTGATCATTTTGTGCAGTTCTACTGAAATCACCTGATGTAATGATTTGCCTGCGAGTTCAGGCTCCAAATTACTCCTTTATGAAATCGGCAAACAGTAGCACAATACCAAATTACCAATACATATGACAGGCACAATAATCAGGATAAAGACCAGTACCAACCTGTGTGAGGTAGCATATCAATTACTATTTCCTTTGACTAGAAGCCGAGATAAGCCAAGCGACTGACAGTAAAGGAAGAAAGCAAGCAGAGATTAGCGACTGACGGGAAAGGACGGAAGTTGTCGAGGCAATAAGCACCCAAAGTTTTTGTGCAGTTCCACCAAAATCGAGCTTCCATGTTAGCACATATATTCAGAGAGTGAGATTACTGTAATAGCGGGACTAGTTGATGAAACATACACTAACAAATAGAAGCACCCTCATTATCTTAATGGGTAAAGTTAGCAACATAGTAGTCTTGCTTAAAGAGAGGTATTAGTTTATTTAATCAGTGCCAATTAGCTCAACTCAACACTCAAAGCATTGCCATTTATCATAGGTTGCAAAACTTTAACATGTAAAGATAAAGGAGTTTCTCATGACAGTAGCACGATACAAATAGAGATGACAACAAACTAATATGGATGAAGGCCTTAGGCCCGTACCAACCTGAGAAAAAAAGCTTATTCATGTAGTCCCATAAGAGATGATAAAGCACTCACTGGAATCACACAATAGTATATATTTTTGTGCACTTCAAATGTATGGTTGAAATCACTCTTGTTTACCAGTGCTGAGATTATATCGAAAGATTATCAAGAACTTCCAATAGAGTTAAAGCACTGGCTGGGATACAGTTCATTGTATTGTCTTGTGTAGTTCCACTAAAATGTATGATTGGCACAACATGATCCCTACTTGCACAAGTAGGAACAAGGTGAAACCTTCATTAGCTTAGTGAGAAAGGATAGGAAGACATTAGCATATTACTCAAACAGTAGCATCAAATTCATGATGGATAATACGCCAAACATTGCCTCATTGAACCAATGGCAATAAATTGACATGCAAAACAATAGCACTATTATGTCATGACACTAATAATATTCCCTCCCTGCTCCACCACATGATTCACCTCCATAGACAAACATACACACGTACATGATTCAGCATAGGGTCCTACTAAAGATTTGTTTAACTCCAATAGGAAAATTAGGCAGTAATAAATTAGTGGTACTTAAGTACTCCTAATTAATTAAGTGAGACAGCACAAGTGGAAGGGCTCCTTGGAGGATCGTCTCACATGTAAGGTAGTCGTTACCGGAGCCCTTGAATGGCCTCGACTGAGGCCTCTGGCTTCAGCAAGATCGCCTTGGCACTGTTTATTCTTCTTCTTCCTCCTCTTCATGCTCTGTTTCTCTTTCTCCTCACCATTTGGTGAAACCAAGTACATGATTGGCCTTCTAAATCAGAATTGGTTTTGTCAGTGAGGGAGTACAAGTGTACTAGTAAAAAACATCATTATTTTCTCATGGCAGTCGAAAAATAGAGATGAACACATGCATTAAATATCATTCTTACCTAAAGGAAGGTTATGGCGCAAATATGGATGATGAGGATTGGAACATAGATCTCCCTTTGTGTAGTTCCACCAAAATGAACCAACTGTTCCATTCTGACATTCCAGTTAAACAGCACAAAAGTCACTTCTTTTAAGAAGAGTTTTGTGCAGTGCACCAAAAGGTCACAACATCAACCAGGTGAATTGGATATCCCTGTTTGCACAAAAAGGCACAGAGGAAACAGTCAAAGTTTCAAACAATTACAGGCAAAAACATTTGGCTAAACTTGTCATGGCTTATAACAGTGGCATGGCTTCATTTTTACCAGGGACATTAGATTAAGAACAGTGGGTGCACCAGCAGTCCAACACCATGTACGTAAACAGGGGCATAAAGTGGTGATTCATAGTTTGTTGCCCCGAGAAACTAACATCCAAGAAACATATCTGGGTTGGTCCCATTTTTGTTCACTCTAGCCACCTACTCCTATGTGTGGATAGCAAATCTAGCCCTGGTCATACCACTGTGTACAACGTTACCCCTATATTTCCCTTTTCGACCAAGAGACCGGTTGGATGACCAGTCTGTACTACTTTCACCCCCTTTCCTTCCTGTTTATACCAAGTCCGATGTACATACTAAATTCCCCCACCCCCACTTTATTTCTTGTTTGAACCAAGTACTACAAGATTCGACTCCATGAAGTAGCTTTACCTCTAACAATAGAAGAAAAATATATGTGACGTTGGACCATCCGATCGAGAGGGGCTAAGAGGTAGAAAATGATGCACATGCAGCGACGTAGCGAGCTGGGGAAGTAGAGCTAAGGCGGTTTCAAATGAAGATATACCTGAAGGTCGTCGGGATGTGGATAGGTGGGCGGCGGGAGGCCGGATCCGCCCATAGGCAATGATGAAGGGATCGGAGGACCTCCCGTGCTAGTGCTCGGCCAGAGATAACGGTGCGGCCAGCAGTGGGTCTCCTCCCTCGCTGTCGACGATGGCCTAAATGCTGCCCCTCCTCGCCTTCACCGGCGGAGGGGGATACGTCCGGATCTGTAACCAGCGGTGAGGATAGAAAGCCAGCGTTTTTTGAAGGGAGAAAGACAGTGTTACTACCCCTATCTTGTTTAGATCTGGAGAGGATGAGAGTGTGTGAATAGAGCAACCCTAGCAAGCAAGTGCGGAGGCTCCGGCCTAAATATACGTAGTGGGGTAGTTTTCCTTTTTCACTCCATCAAAACAATCGTTTAAAATTGTGTACTACTACATGCGAGGTCGCGGGTTTTTTTAGTTGTTTATTGTTTTTTGAGATAGCTACCCGCTTGTTCCAAGTGGTGTTATGGTGTGCCAGGTCGCACTTTGTATCATTCAAGTCTGGTACTACAAGTCCCTCCATTAAATGAACAACCACCCCCTCGTAAAAATTGTGAACAAGCACACGGCTAAAATTAGAGGAAACGTGGGTTGCCCCAACATGCATTATTATTTATATTTTCTACTCCCTCCGTTCCTAAATATAATTCTTTTTTATTAGCCACACCTAAGACAAGAATTTTTTTATTAGCAGTGAACCCCACATGTCATAGACACAAAAATTGTGGCAAGATTCCCTTAGGCAAGCCAAAGTGTGTCTAACAATTTGAGCAACTCAGGTTAGGCAAGTGTGGCAAGTGTGAGAAAAATAATGTGGCAACATAAGACAAACATAGTCACAATCCAAACAGCTCCGTAATTTTTTGTGACATGCATGAAAATTTGGTTAGTTAAATTTATAGTCAAAATTTGGCAAGGTGCATCAAATCAACACATGCAAGTATCAAAAGGAAAGTCACGGCATGCATGCATGCGTTGTACTCCCTCTGTTTCCAAATATAAGTATTTTTAGAGATTGCAACAAGTGACTACATACGAAGCAGAATATGTCTACTCCTACATACGAAGTAGCCCATTTGAAATGTGTAAAAAGACTTATATCGAGTGCAGTTTTTGATGTGTCGCGTCAACTCGTACAAGACCGAGAAATTTGATTACTACAACGCCCTCTCCCTCGCGGACTGAGCTCCGATGCCTTAACTGCACCTGCCTTTTGCTGCATGACAGGAGGTCCAACCAACTGTTGGGCCCACCTGTCATAGACGCAAAGGCAGGAGCAGTAAGTAGAAGCTTTCTCTACACGCTATCCCTCCCGCACGAGGTGGACGGACATGCAGTAGTGGATTCGATATTGTAGAAGTAGGAGTAACATCATTGTTCGTCTTCTCGAAGAGGCGAAGAGCCAAGCGCAACCCGAACGTGGCAGTTGCGAACGCTCGCGTGGTGCGGTTCCTTGGAGTACTAGCCAGGCTCTTGCATGAGACAAAATTGCTATTGTTTAACAATTAAACTCCATTATCCATTGGTTGATACTCATCTGCATAGGTCCACGCGCTTAGCATCGTTTCCTCCTGGGGTCACCAATGTTTATTTGCTAATTAATAGCATTGCATGCAATGAACTAGCCATTGCAAGTCATTAAAAGCATGCACACCTCTCATCTCTTATTGGTTGATATGTCAAGAAACAAGAAACAAGGTAGAAGTTAATGCACCGCGCCTAAGTGTTTTGGTACTATTTGGTTTTCGTAAGATGACTTACACACCTAGATGGAGGGAGTAGTATAGCCTTGTAAACCGGAAAGGAGTATTTGCCTTTCTAGAGATTTCAACAAGTGACTAGACTACACCGTGTGCAGTACTCCCTCCCTTCCGGTTTATAGGGCTCAAATCTCAAATCTCATGAACCAAGGCATTTTGCGATTGGAGGAATGTATCTCGTACTTTACAAAACTTCCCTAATTAAACTCATGCATTAATTATGTAGTTCTCTCGTTTTCCCCTCCACCTTGGTCGCGGTGCACAATATTGAGCACTCCTATATGACTAGCCGCTCTATCTACATGCGGGACATTTCAAAGCATCCGGGCTCGTGTGCCATCCACCAAATCACAGCGAGGTGCTATAGTCGAGACTCACCTGTAACCCCGGTGTGGCCGTCATGACCCGTCATATCACAAAACCCACACCTTTACCAGCAGTGGTAAGGTGGCCTCCCAGTTGGACTGGACGAAGCAACAATCATTTCACTGGAACGCTCGTTCAAGCCCTTTCTTCCCTTTCTTGAAGAAAACCTCACTCCAGGCTACTCACTTCTGCCATTTTTCTTCTGTACCGACGAAGGAAAGGTGGGCGAATCAGTTATGCTGCTATATTTTCATTCCAAGAATTTTCTTTTTGCGAAGCACCGGCCGATTCTCACATCATATTCTTTTCCCATTTTCATTGCGATTGTGGTTTCCTTTCGATTGCTTTTTGTTTGTCAGTTCATTGATGGATCCTGGAGCACTAGGCAAAGAGTTGCCGGCGGACAACCCACTGGAGACAGCGATCTCCAGGAAGTGAGCACCGACCAACGAGTTGACCATGTTGGCGGGCCAACCCATGGAGACGAAGAACTCCAAGAAACAAGCACTGGCCAAAGAGTTGAGGACGTGGGCGGACAAACTCCTCAAAGGAAGTTGGAAGAACAACAAGGGCCCCACCGTGCCTACCCCAGGAACTCTGATTGCCACCTATGTGAGGCTCAAGACCGAGTTTGAGGAGATAGTCGCCGTTGAGAAGCAGTATTCCCCTGGCAAGGTGATGGCCCCTATCGAGGACGAGGAGATGGCCCCCGGAGGGATGAGATCCCCCGGTGAGCTGCACAAGGTAAAAATTAATGGCTTATTACCATAGTTGTGGTTTTTGATTATTTGCAATGTGCTTGCTAATATGTTAGGGTTGTGCAGGTGCCGGTGGACGTCCTTGATGATTCCGATGTCGTGGCCCGTCCTGTTGGCATCGTCCCGGAGATCGATTCTGATGCCGTTGTCCATCCTGTGGACATCGCCCCAGAGATTGATTCCGATGTCGCGGTCAGTCCTGTGGACATCGCCCCAGAAATTGATTCCCATGCCGCTATCCGTGCTGTGGTCATTACCCGAGAGATTGATGACAAGAAATAGTTGGTCACGCTAATCCTTCGGGGTAGTTTGCATTGCCCTGTGTTTAATTACCAGAACGATGCATGTTATCAAACCATCTTAGGGATAGTGCACTGTCTTGTGTGGGAGGATCTTGCTACTTTTGTTTGATAGTGAATCATGCGATGAATCATGCGAACCCTCTCCGAGTTATGGAAACAGATGTATCCTCACCAGCTTTTGATGTAATATATGGCATGCTTAGATGTAAGTTTGAACTGTTTATCATATCAGCAGGGCTTGTTTGATGATTCTTGGTGTTAGTAGGCTAGCTACTGTGTGAGCTATAGTACTTGCAAAACACTCACCGAAGAGAAAAGTTGGGGCTGTTGAGCTCGTGGTACGCTTATACTTATCCCTCGTTGATCGACCAATAGCCCTAGCTCCTAAAATTGTAGGCTTGGCGATTGATCAGACAATAGTCGACATACATTCAGGCCTCATTTGGTTCATAGGGTAGGAAAATCGTAGCAAAAGTACAGAGAACGTGCAACACAAAATCATAGCAGTGCAGATACGTACTCCCTCCGTTCCAAAATAGATGACCTAGGCGGGCTAGTTTGGCCTAGTGGGTTTCAGTGATATGACGTGGTACAGTTCCGTCCAGTCTTCGCGTGTGGTAGCAGTATTGCGGGTATAGTAAGTTTTCTTGAAGAAGCGGAATTCAATGAAGTCATGATGGTTCCTTCATCCGAACAACTTACAGTGGGAAAGGTTGGGCCTGCGATACGACCGGGGTAGACCAGGATAATTTTGTGCATGGCAGGTAGACCAGGATGGTCGACGTCCCACATGTCGGCGAATGAAAGTATTCTTTCCGATATAGAGGACGAGCAACGAGTATTCATTGTTTATTTTTCATGAAAGCTATTGTCTCCACTGTTACGACGGAGGAGTGTGAAACACGGCAGCCCAGTGAACTTGGCATGTGCACCACTCCCTCCTTCCTCATGTAATGCCCAGGTTACAGCTTTTTCTCACTTTCTCTCTATCTATTTCCTCTCAAATGTTTTTTACCTTTCTTTTTTTTAAGACACAATTGTTTTTATGCCTTTTTTAGAATTATTTTTTTATACCTAGGAGCACGTGTAGAGACGGGCTCTTGCAGAGCCCACTCCTTGACTTTGTCAATGCCTCTCTCTCCTCCACATAAGGAGTACTACTTGCTATGCATGCATGCGGCGGGTAGCTGGCGTCTTGAGGGGCCAGGGCAGTGAGAGCGGGCTCCGGAAGCGGTCTGGACTCCAGCATGGCCCACCTCACATTATCACCATATATTTCTTGGAGTCCGTGCACGGCGGGAAGGCGATCTCTTCTCCCTCCCCCGTTTCTCTCTTCTCAGTCGACGCCCGCCGAGCGATTAGATTTCGGCTATTGACGGTTTATTCAATTACGGTCCCACATGTTAGTGAAATTGCAAGACAACGCGTGTCCCCTCTGGTGAGCGGCGTGCGAGTCGGACTGTCGGGGTTGCGACGCGTACGAGTCGTAAGTGTGCCGCCTTTTCCTTTAGAACTTGCAAAGCGTAACATTTTCGCGCGATCGATCGATAGAAATCCAGAACAAAATGACGAGGGCGGTGCTTTCCCGCTCGTTAGGCGGGCTAGTTCGAGTGATATGACGTGCTACAGTGTCGTCCACTTGCTCCATTTTTATGTAAGCAAGAGTTTGCACTCTTACGTGGGAGGAGGGCGAAACACCGCGGATCTGATTTTGATCGAGGGATAACTGTTCCCTGCCAAATAATGGAGGATTGTTAGCGATTATAGCATGATAGTTAGGGCATCTCCAGCACTGGCCCACAAATTTACACCGGCATCTGTCCGAGGACACTGATGGATGCCATCCGATGCTGCTCGCATACCTTTCGACAATTATATGAACTAACCGGACGAAATTCGTGCAAACAAAGCAAATTTCAAATTAACCGGATGAAATTCATTACATTTCGAAAACTTTTCCTACAAACTGGACGAAATTCATTACATATTTCGCACAAACCGTACTAAAACCTACTGTAAACCTAATCTAAACGATTGCCGGCGCCCGACCACCATGTCCGGCCATGAACCCGAGAAAGTCGGCCATTGCCTTTGCCTCCTCCTCATCCGCCTCGATAACCTCCTCCTCCGGAGCACAAGGTTATGAAGATTTCCGCCTCCACGTCGCCGTCAAGCGGCTAATCGGCCGCCGATGTTTACCCCACCAAGCTTGGCGTCGACTGAGTGGAGTAGCGGTGGCCTTCCCGGGATCAGAGCGGCGGTGACCTACCGTGTACTACTCTTCCTCGCTGCCGGCTGCGCCCGCGCACGCGCGCCGGCTTCGTGGTCCTGGCGGCAGAGGGCGGCCAAGGGGTGGCGGCGATCTCCTTCGTTTGCTCCTGCGACAGTACGTCGAAGAGAGCTTTGGAGCGCGCCCGGAGCGGAGCCGCCGATGTCCCTCGTCTGCTCCTGCGACAGTACGTCCAAGAGAGCTTCGGAGCGCCAGGAGGCCATGGTTGAAGTGGTGTCGACAGAAGGAAGGGACCGAAGGAGAATAAGTGTGGGTCTTTGGCTATGGCTAGGAGATGGGGCTCAAGTTAATATAGCAGGTGAATGGAAATGAGCCGTGGCAGACGGATGGACAACTGGCGCCGGAGTAGGTTCATCGGGCGTGAATGCGGACGCTGCTTCAGTGACTTAACTGCAGATGCGTTTGGGTTACTGACATGTGGGCCCAACGGGCATCTGGCCCGCATGTCAGTGACACACCAATTGCACCTGCAGTTAAGTCCGATGAATGCGGCATTGACATTCTGGAGAGACGGTGACCGTTTCAGGAGGGAAGCGCGTGCTAGAGATGCAAGGGGTTTCGGTGTGCAGTGGCACTAAGATCGGTCGCTCACGATAGTACATACTCCGTACCATACTACCATAGTACCCTCTCTAGCTTAGGCTATTTTATAGATTGTCATTGTGATGGACGATATACATGAGCAAGGCGGTCCGAGTATGACCGTTGGTGTTGAGCCAGGTGAATACATGCTCGGAGTTCGCGTAGGCCTCCATCAAACGTCTAAACAGTAATGTCAGGCACCGCCGGGGCGCGCAGGTGATGGGCTCGCCGTTTGCGTTGCGCCATGAGCAGGACTTTGATTTAGAGGGCGACGTGCATGCATTAGCATGCTTTGACAGCATGAGCGTGAGTGTATAACGCGAAGTATTTCATTTTCATTTGGCTGGCGAGGGTGTGTTGCAGCGACGAGTCCGTGGTTTGATTCCCCACATACGCATAATTTTGGTTTTTACAATATTTCTTTCTCCATTGACAAGTAGGCCCGCGTAGATAGATAAAGAACACGAGCTGATGAGGCGCATGCAGACTGTTTGACTAGTCAACCAGACAAATACGGAGCTATACGCTGAGCCAGTGACCGTATAATCACCATATCTCATATACAATGATCAAAGTGAGCTATCAAGACAAGTTCGATGACCGCCAATGCATTTTACTCGGTAATAAATGACCAGGATTGAAGGGGAATCCAAATTTGCTTCGTCTTCTGTCCTTGAGCTCTTGACAAACCAATGCACTATACGATTGTCCGGCCACTCCACCCCAGAGCTCTCACCAAGCGTCGTTCATGCCACCGCGCCGCACACTAACCGGTAAGGCAGCGATGGCATCCCGCCGCGCCGAGTTCCTCGCCGCCCACGACCGCACACAAAATGGTAGGGAAGCAATGGCATCCCGCCGTGCCGAGTTCATCGCCGCTCGCGACCTCACAACTATGTGGGAGGAATTTGAAGATGCCAAGGCCGAATGGGCGGTAGAGCAAGAGGCGGCCAAAGCCGCACAGAGGGAGCAGAAAAGTCAGAAGCACTCAAGAAAAGAGAGGCCCGCCGCCGCAAGAAAGAAAAGGACGCACGCGCTGCTACAGAGAGGTCGGCGGAGATCCAAGCATGGTGGGGTGTCGCCGACAAAGCCGGGAAGGAGAACGACGGCGTCTGGCCAGCATGTGAGAAGTAGTAGTACTAGTAGTTAGTGTGTGTGTGTGTGTGTCTGTGTCTGAGTACGAGCATGTACCAATACTGCTAGTTACTACTAGTTACTACGGTAGTTTTTAGAGCAAATTACCAGTACATTAGCCTAGACTAAATGGAAAAATTCCTATCCTAAGCATCAAATGGCATCTCTTTCTCTATAGGAATTGAGATGCATGTCATCTCACTTCCTATGATTTTCATATTCCTATCCTATGAAAGAAAGGAGGCCTCTGTTGGAGTAACTACTGTAGCTAGCAGTACTGCTGGTACAGTAGTTTTCTTCAAGAAGCAGAATTCAACAAAGTCATGATGGTTCCTTCGTCCGAGCAACTTCAAAGTGGGAAGTGGGCCTGTGATTTGACGGCTCATTAGTCATTGTTACTGCGGCGCGACGACCTGGGTGACTCTCCCTTGGAGTTCTGCGTGCATGGCAAGTGGACCAGGATGGTCGACGTCCCACATGTTGGCGAACAGAAGTATTCTTTCCGATATCGAGGAGCAAGGAAACCGCGTGGTATAGTATCACTGCTGATTGGTTCGCAAAAAAATAGTATCACTGCCGATTTATAATTATTTTTTATTTCTGATGAATGCTAGCGTTTCAACTCTTACGACGAAGGGTGCCAAACACGGCACGTGCTGGATGTCCCACATGTCAGCGAAAGGAGTGGGACATGAACAGCGTGGTAGAACCAAGCATAAAAAACAGCGTGGTAGAGCGTCTCCACTTCTTCCACTTCTGGGTCGGAGACCACACATAGTAGTACTTAGTGGTATGAACGATACAAAGTGCGACCTGGAGAGAAAGACACGTCTAGTTGGAAGGCCTTGGGGCATACACGTAAACAAATATAAAAGTTAATATGTGCCTCCAACTAATATAGTAGTAGTAGAGTACTTAGGCACGTACACCATAACATCACCGTGCATTGCACGTACAACGTTTAGTGGTAGTACGTACTAAGAGACAAATGCTGCCCAAGAGTTCCCTTCTCGACCTACTTTTGGGTGTTTGGTAGAGTGTATGGAGGGTGCATGAGTCCACACTAGTTTAGCACAAATACACTAGAAGCATGCATGAAGAGAGCATGCATGAAGAGGGGTGCTGAGTTGAGCATGCATGAAGAGGGAACAAGTATGTTGAGACGAGAATGCAACCAAACACACCCTATATGCCACGCATGTTCATACCATTTGTGCCTTTCTACTTCACTTACTGCGCTACATTACTCAGGTTCGTACGTCCACTCCTGGGTACATGTCCGTCTCGTAGTTCCAGTCCCACGTGTTCTTCATATAGATGGAACGATCCTTGCATAACACGTGCACCTTGATGCTAGATGTCTCGCGTGTTGGCAAAAGGATGAACAAAGCTCACGTAAAAAAATAGAGTGGAAGAACATAGATTCCGGACGACCGAGAAGGAGCAAGGAACCTTGTGGTGGAGCGTCTACACTCATAATATTTAATATTATTCAGCGATATAAAATTAACCAATCATCTCCACAGTGGACTGGAAGAGTACGAAACACGGCAGCCCAGTGTAGTTACATCATACTAGTACATGGCTAACCCACGCTATCACCATATTTCTTGGCTTCCGTGCGACACCTATCTCTAGTAATCCAGCAGCCCGTATCGCTTCTCCCTCCTCGTCTCTATCAAAGTGCGGCGGGCTGGCATTTCTGCCATCTATTGAGGTCGGTTAACTATCACATGTTAGCGACATGCCAAGAGCATTCTAAAAAAATTCCTTTCACGTTCCATTTTCAAAAAGAAAAAAAATCCTTTCACATACGAATTTGCCTGTATGCTTTGAGCAACTTGCATGTCCTATACCGCTCATGTTTGATACTCTAACTTAGCTAGAGGTTAGACTAACTCATGACTAACCCTGAACTAGCTGTAGCCAAAGAGGTGTTTGGGTGACAGGGTTAGATTGACAATAAATGCACTTCATGTAGAGAGAAAAGTGATTTTTCAGTGGTCCCAATGAGAACTATCTCCAGTTAGCACCTCTTGGGTGGGATAGTTTTTTTTTGGTGGGTTCGGTGCAACTTGCTCCAGTTTAAACCCTCATGCTTGGATACTTTAGGGCTATTTGAGCCCCAACTAGCTCAAACTAACTCTAACCCATGGATCCAAACAGGGCCTATGGCCAGTCTCGGCGCGGAGCAGTCGCGTGCACCGGGAAGCGGCGCTCCCTCGGCCGTCGCGCCACTTCAAAGCCGGCGCCAGTGAGAGGTCACCTCCGCTCTGGCCGGGCATTAATGCGGCACTGATGCTTCAGGGCGACGCTGACCGTTTCACGCGGGAAGCGCGCGGTGGCAAGGGAGTATAGGTTTTGAACCGTTTCAGGTGTAGTACTGGTAGTTTGCAAAACTACTCAATTATTGCACTCAGTTTCCTAAGACATTGTGGCAAAAAACATTACTCCACAGCCTGCTTCCCTTCTCCTTCCTCTTCCACCGCCCGCGCACGTCCGCGGGGAAGCGATCGGTCAACCCTTATATAGGAGTGCTAGAAAAAAAAGATGCATGCATGACCACTAAAATTTCCATATTAAAGCGCCGCTCCGGCGGGAGTATGGCGTATGTTGTTACCTTCAGCCGGCCCATGGCTACCGGGCGATGGTGACCAGAGAAAAGGCGGCGGGAGGGGAATGAATGCAGCTGCTGTTTGGGTTCGCCTTCCGGCTTAAATAAATGTGCAGCATCACGTGTACCCACGGGTGCACAAATTGTAACATACGTGTCTGCTTAAGTGGGCGTCACGTAACTGGTGTGTGTGAGAGAGAGATTCTGAGAGACAGAGTGCGTGTGTGCGACTCTAATCTTCGGACATGTACTCAACCTTTTGCATCGGGATATAAGTATAATGGTATTTACTTTAGCTAGTGATTTACGTGGCCATGTTAACGTGGTTGTGTCAAAAAAATGTCACTTCCTGCTCGTGATTTGCATTATATAATTTTAAGCGAGATTCTCGTGCATTGAAGGGAACATCAATATGCATTTTTTTTACAAAACACCTGTTGTGATTGACCCATGCAGGAGTAATCACATGTGTAAAAACTAATGATATCTCGAGAATTTTATCGGAAAACTGGTATCTCGAGAATTTCATCAAAAAAATGAAAGATGAGAGATAAGGCGAGGAGGAGTGGAGCGTGGTGGTGACTGGTGGTCGGAATGGGCGGAGGCGTGGGGATGGACGGCGCCGGCAGGCGGCAGCGGCCACCATGCATGCTAGATTGTTCCAGAGACTTATTCCTTTTTTAATTGCTGAGCAATGAGGTTGCGGGAGATAATGATGTGGAGAGAGGTGCGGGTATCTTTTGTAAAATTATCATAGTTTGCTTTCTATCCTCAGATATAGATCACACGGTCTGTATTACAAGATGGCAGGCACACCATCACCGCCAACTCGTTTTTTTATAAGGGTACAGATGATAAGTTTGCTGACTACTAAAGTAAAGTGGAATTTTTCCATGTTATGCAAGTAAATAAAGGTGATTGTTTATCATACGGGTAAGGTTGGATGAAGGGTGGTAGGAACAAATGCTCCGCCTAGAGCATGTGTGTGTGAGATGGAGTCTTAGTGTGTGTGTGAGAGAGAGAGATGGAGTCTTAGTTTGTGTGTGTGTGTGAGAGAGAGAGATGGAGTCTTAGTGTGTGTGGGGGGGTGCGTGCATGCGTGTGTGTGTGTGTGTGTTTGTGTGTGTGTGTGAGAGAGAGAGAGAGAAATGGAGTCTTAGTGTGTGGGGGGGTGCGTGCGTGTGTGTGTGTGTCACGGGGTCCTCTATGGCGGATGTAATTTAAGTGTGCATGGATTCATCATAGAGAGGTGATTGTATGGCAGAGGCCACCAACGATGGGGTGCGAGAGAGAAAATGCCCGTAGAGAGGGAAGAGAAGGTGTGTGCGCGTGAGAGGAGTCGACATCGAGAGAACGTGTTTGTTCGAGAGACACCGAGGAAGACTACTATATATCAATGGTGCATGTAGGCGGGAATTAAACAAAGGGATGGTCTTATTGGTTTCGGGGATATAGGGGAAGAGTGAGAGGCAGGGGGGTTAGCTAGAAGGAGATTGTTAAGTGTGAGTGTGTGTTTTACCCATCCAGGCGGAAGTTATGTGCACAAAAGAGAAGAACGATTCGATGTGGCATTAGGATTGAGGGTAATTAACTATGTATGGAGACATAGAGACCTTGAACGTGCATGTGTGAGAGGTATACATGTATACGTGGGATGTGTGTGTGCGCGCGCGCGCATGATCGAGATAAAAGAAAGAAGACATAAGTCATAAGATCAACGACATGGGAGAGACGGATCGGTATGACAATATGCATGCATGTGAGAATGCAGGGAAGAAGGCCCGACAATTGAGCATGTGTTTTTGTCTTTAAGAGATAGTGGCGTGGGCTGGAGCATGCATCTATGGCGAGCAGAGGGAGTGAGGCGCAACGATTGTGCAAAAGAGACCAACCTATAAATGCATATGTATGGAGAGACATATATAGTGTGGGTGATAGGAAGCAAGAATCCGTGCGAGAAAGAAATGTTGATGGAGAAACTATAGATAGATACATAGATGGAGATTCTAGCTAGAGGGACATCCGCTAGTTTGGGTGTTGGAGATGACCATCGGGTGGTTCAAAGGGTGAAGTTATATATGTGTGTGAGAGGGCACTTGACTACATGTAGAGAGAAACATATGTAGTGTGTGTGATAGGAATCAAGAGTGAGGGCGAGAAAGAAGGTTGATGGAGAAACAGATAAATAGAAAGATAAAGATGCTAGCTAGTGTGCGTTAGAGATAGGAGTCGAGTGGATCAGAAGGCTAGGTTATGTGTGTGGGTGTGAGAGTGATAGAGAGAGGGTGCATGTGAGTCACATACAAACGGATATCAGAGAGAAATGAGATCCAGAGAGACGGAGTTTTGTGTCTGCGAGAGAGAAAGATATTTCACAGCGAGGGTGATAGCTAGAGAGACATACGAGGGAACGCAAACTATCTCTAGGGAGAGAGGGTGTGTGTGAGCGACATACAAGAGAACAATGGAGAAATATGAGACCCTGGGAGACAGAGTTTGTGTTTGTGTGTGAGAAAGAGATATTGAAGAGGAAGAGTCATAGGTTCTCATATCTAAGGAGCGAAAGACATCTCTGTATGAGGGGTGTGCGAGTGGCACACATGGGAATAGTAGAGAGAAATGAGACCCCGGGAGACAAAGTTTTGTGTTTGTGTGAGAGAAAGAGATTCCACATGGAGAATCATAGTTAGAGACACATAGCAGGGAGCGAGATATACTTAGAGAGAGATAGAGTGATGAAGGTCGAGGGAGAGAGTACCGTCAGTGTGTTACGAAGATAAAAGATCATTGTCGACATACAGGTAGCACGAGAGATACCTGAGAGATGATGAACGCGTATAGGTCCAGAGAGATAGTCCTATATAAGCATGAGTGATAGCTATATGAGACGAATATCTGGATTAAAGGGGATTCAAATATTTAAACTAGAGATCACGGCATCGATAATATCATAACGCAAATTGGTGTATCAAACATGCATATTCATTTGAATTTGGGCACACGTGTAATGTTATATAGTTTATCAATATTGGTGATCCATAGATTCTTCAATTACAAACAATGCATGGTTTATATGAAATTAATGTCTAAACGGGATTACACTATATGTTGCGTGTGTGAAACACATTATAGATGTTTGAGAAGTAAAAAAACCGCATGAAACACACATTAATTGGAGACAGTTAGCGAGGAATGCATAAATTGGATTTCAACATAAAGTGGTTTCAAATATTTGAAAATCCAAATTGATGGATACAACCTTATGAATCTGAGATCATGCCATTTGTAAACCATACTTATGTATAAATGGTGTTGTGCTTTTGAAAGTATATATAAAAAATGATGTATATAGAATGCAATTCCAATTGAAAATGGATCCCGCCCGAAAAAAATAGAATACAAACAGGATTCGAATTGAGTTGGCACGGTAAACGTGCACTCTGCAAAATTTGAACGAAGCGGGGAAAGTCGTAGTAACCGCCCGAAACCAAAATCCGCGAGATGGAAATCACTACTGCCCATCCCTGCCACGCAAAGCCTATCTGCTGGATTTCTATAGGTTTCGATAGGGGTAGGTTTGTAATTTCACCCAAACGTGACGTAACCGCCTCTCACCCGGATTCATACACGGTGGGCGCCAAAACACAGTGTGTCCTCGGCCGAAATCGACTCCCTTCCCGATTCATATTCATACACGGTGGACGCCAAAAACAAACTCTCGTCGGCAAATATTCGGTGTATGCGAGATTACCGTCCTATCCCCAACCGACTAATGTTGTTGTGATGTAGTAGAAATTTGAAACAGGGGCTAAGTTTGTAAATTTCCTCGCATTTGAGACTAGTGCGCCCTAAATACATGGTTCCCCCTTCCTCTCTACCTCCCTTTTCCCCATTCGTACTCCGTGGGCGCCAAAACACCCTCTCCACCCCACCCTCCTCCGTCCGCCGCCCCATCCACCGCCGTCCTCCTCCACCATGCCGGAGCTGATACCCCGATGTCGCCGTCCATTACAAGAGATCGACCTCTCTCATCCACGGCTTCAGACCAGGATCCTTGCATCCCGTCCTCTCGCTTCATCCCCGTTGTCGTCCACCTTGCCGGCGCCGCTCCTACGACCGTCTCATCCACCGCGCCCCGTCGCCACCGTCTACCCTCCTAGATCTGCTTCCACGCCGCCGACAGCCATCGCTACCACAGCACCGTCAAATTCTCAGCAGATGCGTACACGGCGCCGCACCAGAGGCGGTACTCTTTCGTATCTGCTCAACTTATTTATCGCAGCAAGAAAATAGATCGCCACTGCTTTACTCTGATTTCTTGTCTTGGTTGCGAAGTTGCTTTGTCCGGTTTGCACCTTCAGATCCGCCATGGCACGCTCAACATTATACTCCCAATGCTTATGGTTTTCCCCTTTTATATTCCACACTAGTTAAATCACATTAGACTAAATTTCAAAATTGGGTCAGTTGATTTTTCAGAGCTCGCCGGAGTTCGCCGGTGCGATCGAAGGGGCTCGCGTGGTTGTGGGGCCTCGCCGAACGAAGAAAACTCGACGGGGGGGGGGGGGGGGGGGGGGTGGGGGTGCCGGAGGAACACAGGCGGTGGGGGCCGATGGTCCGGCCGGCAGCCCGTGCGGTGTTCTGTATGGGAAGAATCAGAGACGAGTGAGGGAGTCCTGGATTAGGGGGTGTTCGGGTAGCCGGACTATACCTTCAGCCGGACTCCTGGACTATGAAGATACAAGATTGAAGACTTCGTCCCGTGTCCGGATGGGACTTTCTTTGGCGTGGAAGGCAAGCTTGGCGATGCGGATATTCAAGATCTCCTACCATTGTAACCGACTCTGTGTAACCCTAACCCTATCCGGTGTCTATATAAACCGAAGGGTTGTAGTCCGTAGGCAATCAACTCCATACACAACAATCATACCATAGGCTAGCTTCTAGGGTTTAGCCTCCTTGATCTCATGGTAGATCTACTCTTGTACTACCCATATCATCAATATTAATCAAGCAGGAGTAGGGTATTACCTCCATCGAGAGGGCCCGAACCTGGGTAAAACAAAGTGTTCCCTGCCTCCTGTTACCATCCGGCCTAGACGCACAGTTCGGGACCCCCTACCCGAGATCCGCCGGTTTTGACACCGACATTGGTGCTTTCATTGAGAGTTCCTCTGTGTCGTCGCCTTTAGGCACGATGGCTCCTTCGATCATCAACAACGATGCGGTCCAGGGTGAGATTTTTCTCCCCGGACAGATCTTCATCTTCGGCGGCTTCGCACTGCGGGCCAATTCACTTGGCCACCTGGAGCAGATCGAAAGCTACGCCCCTGGCCATCAAGTCAGGTTTGGAAGCCTAAACTACACGGCAGACATCCGCGAAGATTTGATCTTCGACGGATTCGAGCCACAGCCAAGCGCGCCGCACTGTCTCGTGGGGCATGATCTAGCTCTGCCGCCGAACAGTACCCTGGAGGCCGCAAACGCACCGGCTCTGACCCTTAATTTGGAGCCAGCTGCGCCAATCGAGGGTGAGCGGTTGGACGTCACCTCGGGGGCTGTAATCTCAAAGGTGATCGAGCCAAACGCCAACCCCGCACTCTGCACAGCCCGTGACTCCAAGGAGCCAGATTCCCCTCCAAACTCCGAACCCCTCGCGTCCCTGCCGATCGAACCCGATTGGGCGCCAATAATGGAGTTCACCGCCGCGGACATCTTTCAGCACTCGCCCTTCGGCGACATCCTGAATTCTCTAAAGTCTCTCTCTTTATCAGGAGAGCCCTGGCCGGATTACGGTCAGCGAGGATGGAATACGAACGATGAAGAAATTCAAAGCCCACCCACCGCCCACTTGGTAGCCACTGTCGACAATTTAAACGACGTGCTCAACTGCGACTCCGGAGACATCGACAGCATGGATGACGATGCAGGAGATACCGACGAACCAACGCCCATAGGGCATTGGACAGCCACCTCATCCCATGATGTGTACATGGTGGATACCCCTAAAGGAAGCGACAACGAGGAAAAAGGGGATGGGACGGGAGATCGACCCCCCGAAAAGCAATCAAAGCATCGGCGTAAACGCCGACCCAAGCCCCGCCTCGACAAAAACCTAGCCATAGAGCAGGACAAGCCGGTAGACGACGAGCAGGCCTTAGAGCAACCGTCCGAACAGGGAAACACGGATAGAGAAACCGAACATCCCTCCTCCGGCGAAAACGGCATTCCAGACAACCTCACGCCGAATAAACCTATGGAGCAGAAGAATCTCCACGAGAGGCTCGTTGCAACTGCACGCAGCCTAAAAAAGCAGAAGCAGAAGCTAAAAACAGCGGAAGATGCACTCCGGGTTAGATGGAGCAAAGTAACCAATACAACAAATAAGTACGGCGACAATCACCGCACTAAAAGCTATCTGAAAAGAAAGCTACTGTCTGAATTCGACGAAGAGGCCCTAGAGCCCTCGCATTCAAAAAATGAAAAAGCCACACGGTCGGATAGACGACCCCATAAAGCGGCAAGCGGCGCCGCACCTAAATCAGCATGCGACCCACTTAAGGATTCGCATCATGGCCCAGTCAGGTCCATTTATGGGCCAAGAAAGCAAGCTCTCATAAGCAACGCTATGAAGCCATCATCAGAATCCGGCATACCCAAATACAGGGGCGCCGCACACCCCCTATGTTTCACCGATGAGGTCATGGACTATGAATTCCCAGAGGGATTCAAACCCGTAAACATAGAGGCATATGATGGAACAACAGACCCTGGAGTCTGGATCGAGGATTATATCCTCCACATACACATGGCTAGAGGAGATGATCTCCACGCCATAAAATATCTACCCCTTAAGCTTAAAGGGCCAACCCGGCATTGGCTTAAAAGCCTTCCAGAAAACACAATTGGAAGCTGGGAGGAGCTAGAGGATGCTTTCCGAGCAAACTTTCAAGGGACCTATGTCCGTCCTCCGGACGCAGACGATCTTAGTCACATAACTCAACAACCCGGAGAATCAGCTCGGCAGTTCTGGAATAGATTCCTCACTAAAAAGAATCAGATAGTTGACTGTCCGGACGCCGAAGCCTTAGCAGCTTTCAGGCATAATGTCCGAGACGAATGGCTCGCCAGACACCTCGGCCAAGAAAAACCAAGAACAATGGCCACACTAACAAGCCTCATGACCCGCTTTTGTGCAGGGGAGGACAGCTGGTTGGCAAGGTGCAGCCCCAGCAACCCAAGTACATCCGAAACCAGGGATGGAAACGGAAAACTGCGACGCAACAAGGACCGTCGCTGGACTAAGGACAAAAGTCCGAAGAGCACGGCAGTCAATGCCGAATTCAAAGGCTCACGACAAAATCAGGAAAAATCGCCCCCCAGGATAACAGGGACGATCCATCCAACCTAAATAAAATTCTAGACAGGATATGTCAGATACACAGTACTCCCGGGAAGCCTGCTAACCATACCCACAGAGACTGTTGGGTTTTCAAACAATCCGGCAGACTCAATGCCGAACACAAGGGGCTCGACACACCAAGCGAAGACGAGGACGAACCCCAAAAGCAGAGCACCAGGAAACAAAAGAACTTCCCACAAGAAGTAAAAACAGTGAACTCACTTCAATAACAAAACATGCGGCGCCCGTAAAGGTACGCACCACACGGCCCAAAGGGTCCTGCCACTGGTTGTCAAAACCGATCATCTTCGATCAGCTAGATTATTCTAGGAATATCAAGAATGTAGGCTGGACTGCCTTGATACTCGATCCAATAATTGGCGGACTCAAGTTTTCAAATGTCCTTATGGACGGCGGCAGTGGACTAAACCTGATATATCAGGATACAATCCAGCACATGGGGATAAACCCAGCAAGAATCCGCCACAGCAAAACCTCCTTTCAAGGGGTAATACCTGGTCCGGACACCCATTGTATGGGTTTTCTCCAGCTCACAGTCACATTCGGCTCTGCCGATAACCTCCGCCGCGAAAAGCTGACCTTCCACATCGTCCCGTTCTCAAGTCGCTATCAAGCACTACTGGGACGCGAAGCTTTCGCTCGCTTTAACGCAATACCACATTACGCATCTCTTACGCTTAAGATGCCCGGTCCACGAGGCATCATCTCTTTGAAGGGGAAGCACTAAAGTGCGCCTCCCCAAGCGGAGGACTGTGCGGCCGCTTTGACAGCCCCACAGCAAAATGGCCTCACCGGCCAAAAAACTTCAAAATAGGTCATTTAAGACCACGAACGCGGATAGACGAGTTCGGTGCAAAATCATCATTGATGCAGGACTAGAAGCCATATACCCCCGCACTAGGGGCTCCACGCATATACAATAAGAGACAATAAAGCTCAAACTTATATATCTTACTTTATACTTTACTTATTTTAAACTTTTTCGGCACGACCCGTTTTCAACTCAGTTCCTCTCTTTTACAGATGAACGTCGTGCGGCGCCCGTCCAGGATACGGCACAACGGAGACATAGGCATAGACGTGCAGTAGGGACCCGTCTTAAAGGATTCTTTTTAGATTAAGACCCTGCGTAAACCTTTTTTACTGTCTCTTGTTGCTACACATCCCCTGGTTTTTTCTTTCTAATATAACCAAGGAGGAGGCTGGCGTCTTGGCATATGGCCACGTCAGAATTTTTGCACGTACCTGGACACTAGGGGCTTTTTTAATAAAGAGTGTTGTTTGGCCGGCACTCATAAAGACCGAACACCTTAGGGAGTGTTCGGCGTCGCGAGTTTTGGCATTATATGCATCAGCTCCGAATCATGTCTTTGGTCAAAGGTTGGGTTGCCCGGCTCCTGAGTTCGGCTACCTTACGTTCCGCTCTATCGACTAAGGTAGCACCAGGAGAACTACTGCGATTGTGCCCCCGGTTCGGCCAGGGCGAGCACCTCAGTAGAGAAAGCCGAAAACTGACTGTCATGATGTAGCGTGAGATTGGTCAGCCACTCGATGACCGATCGGAATCTATTGGATTCCTCCGCTTTAACGAAGGGCCGCTTCCCGGTCAGGCACATACGCGCCCCGAATTCGGACGAGCGCAGTTTCCACCAAAGAGCTACCTAAAGAGTCTCATTTTCAAACTCCTATGTCTAAGTGAAAGTGTTAAAGCATTATAGTCCGGTTGCCTGGCCCGCTGCGCTATCACCTCCTTTGTAGGACCAAGACGTTGGGTTAAGTGTGAAAATGCGTCTTCTGCGAGCACCCCCGCACTATGTGCGTGGGGGCTGAAGCCAACGACTGCCATCTTTCAGATTCTATATATATATATATATCTTAAAACGGCCGCATAGAAGGTGTTAACAATACTTGGAGGCACAAGTATAAAAAAGGCCACTACAATTTATCAAAATATTACTTTATAATTACATATGCTATCATAACATAGCATCTTTCGGGCACTGCATCTCTATTATACGAGCGCCTTCAAGAACTTCCTGAAAATAGTGCTCGGAGGGTACTCGGCTTTTGTCCGAATCTCGGGATGCAACAATGGTGGTCTCCATCTCTGCCCAGTATGTCTTAACACGGGCAAGAGCCATCCTAGCGCCCTCTATGCATGCTGACCTCTTCATTGCATTTATACGCGGCACTGCGTCAAGGAATTGCTGCACCAAGCTGAAGTAACTCTTCGGCTCCGATCTCCCCAGCCACAAATAACCCATGACGTACTTCATGGCGAGTCCGGACAACCTATTCAGTTAGGCCCATTGAGCCAAACGATTGTCTACTGCCAGTGGATGCTCTGGATTGTGAAACTGCGACCAGAAAAGCTTTTCCACTTCGTGATCTTCTTGATCTCGAAAGTGTTTGGTTGCATCAGCAGCACTCGCTGCCAAATCCAGATAGGTGTCCTCCACGCTCCACATCCGGTCCAACGGAGCAAACTTCGGATCGCAAAACTTCCTCCGCAGCATAAAGGGCTTTCCATCTGTTCGGCCTGATGTAGCTCCTCCTTCGCAGCTCTCATCACAGAGCGAGCATCCTTGGCATCAGCAACGGCCTTCTCTAAATCCGTCTGTCTCGCCCGGTCTTCTTTGTCAAGAAGTTTGCAACGGTCTGCAGCGCTCTTTAATTTCTCGGCCATCTCGGCCATTTCTTCTCTGCTTCGGCAGTGAGCAGCCTGTTCGGCTTTCAGCTCTTCAAGGGCCCTCTCGGCAGCCGCATCGCTTTTTCTGGCTTGCTCCTTAGCTCGGGCAAGTTCTGCCCTAAGATTCTCCACGGCGGCCGTACCATCTGCGTAGAGCACACACATTGTAAGACACTGGCATGAAGCTCCTCTTACTTGATGCCGCCCGAAGAAATACATACCTTGAGCCTCATCAAGCCGCTTGTTGACAAGCGCGATGTCGGCATCTGCCACGTCCAGTTGCCGCTTTAGTTCGGCCACATCATCAGTTCGGCTCGATTTCGGACACCTCGCCACCTACATTCAAAGGCGACATCTTAGACCTGGGATTATGATCCTCTGCGTGCCGTCATTTCTTGACAACACGCAGGGTCTCAGGGGCTACTATCTACATAGGGCGCATCTTATTTATGCGCAACTGACAAAAGTGTACATTATCTAACATACCTCAAAACCCGTCAGTAAACTTTTGACGGCCTCATGCAATCCGCTTTCTGCGAATGAAATCCTTTCAATCACCGTGCCCATCAATGCACGGTGCTCTTCTGAGATAGAAGCTCACCCCAGAAGAATCTTCAGTTCCTCCGGCCGAGCACCAGACGGTGCCGGACTTGCCCTATGACCTCTTTCGAAGGCCGGACGCGGAGAACCTCGGGGGGGCACATAGCTATCTTCCGCCCCTGCCGGATTCGGAGAAACCCTCCGCGACGACACCTTAGGGTCGCCCGCCTCGCTGGGCGGCACGGCAGGGGGAGGCGTCCCGCTCTCCATCATCTCCGGAAGAAGATCCCCCGAAGACGAGCTCTGCTGCGAAGGGCTGAGGTCCGAGCTACAAGGTAAAATTTCGGTTAATCTTCTCAGAAATAAAATCAAGGATTTCTCTCATCCCTCAAAAGGAAAATCTTTTCTCCACTTACGGCTCGCTGGAGGGCTGATCCCCTTGAGGGCGTAGTCCGGCCGAGGAACTCCCCGGCGTCGGACCCTCTGACGAGGATTTTCTCCCCCTTTTTGAGGCCATGGTTTCCGGGTCGTCAGAGGCGGCTCTCTTCTTCCCCTTAGGAGAGGAACTGTCGGTTCCTCCCTTCGGAGCAGCCTCCTTCGAGGAGGCCATAGTTTCCTTGCCCTCCCCCTCCAAAGGCATTATTTCCAGCATCCTGACCAGCACGGGATCTGGCCTAGTTTCAGGAAGGGGAGCCGGACACCTGATCAGCTTTGCCTTCGCTATCCACTCCTGTTTAAAAGAACGGCTCTTTTAGGGGCAAGTTTATAACAATTATACGGATAGAAGGTCCGGGCACAAGGTTGCTTACTTGAGTATCCGGGCGATTGCAGCTTAGGCCTGCGTCCTCGGCTAAGTCCGGACACATCTCTTGTGATCCGAAGAACAATCTACACATCTCCGCGGGCGTTGCACCCATAAAGTTCTGGAGAACTCGCGGTCCCTCTGGATTAAACTCCCACATGCGAAGGGAGCGACGTTTGCCGGGCAATATTCGGCGAATCAGCATGACCTGCATCACCCTGACCAAACTGAGGTTTCCTTCCAAGAGATCCTTAATTCGGCCCTGTAACAGGGGCACGTCTTTGGGCAAACCCCAATCTAATCCTTTGTTGACCCATGACGCTAGCCGTGATGGGGGACCCGAGCGAAAGGCAGGAGGCGCCGCCCACTTGGCGCTCCTGGGAGCGGTAATATAGAACCATTCTCATTGCCACAAGCCGAGCTCTTCTTGAAAGGAGCCCTCGGGCCATGGAGCATCAGCATTCTTACTTATGACAGCGCCTCCGCACTCTGCGTGCCGTCCCTCGATCATCTTCGGCTCCAATCCAAAAGTCTTGAGCCATAATCCGAAGTGAGGAGTAACACGGAGGAACGCTTCGCACACAACGATGAATGAGGAAATGTGGAGGATGGACTCTGGAGCTAAGTCATGAAATTCCAGCCCGTAATAAAACAGCAGCCCCCTCACGAAGGGATCCATCGGGAAGCCTAACCCCCGAAGGAAGTGAGACATGAACACTACGCTCTCACCGGGCCTGGGACTGGAAATAGCCTGCCCTTGAGCAGGCAACCTATGCGGAATTTCGGCGGTCAAGAACTTAGCCTCTCTCAGCTTTAGCACGTCCTCCTCCGTAATGGAGGAGGGCATCCATCGGCCTTGAAGGTCGGAACCGGACATTGTCGAAGGTCCGAAGCGCCTAGAATCTGGAGCCTAGGGTGTTGGAACTCGAGGCGACGGGCAAACTTGTTTTGAGATTAGAAAAAGGAGTAAGGCCTTGGTCTCTTTATAAGAGGTTGAATACCAGGAGCCCTCCCCATAACCGTTTGGGACTCGCCTTTAATCGAGAAAACATGCTAACGGGCACGATTGGGTTACCCACGTCCGTATTGATGAGAATCCCGTAAAGGGGGGCACACGATCTCTGCTTTGACAAGATGTGCCAAGGAAACCGCCTCGCAAAACATGCTGAGGTGGAAAAGTGAAAACGATTCAAGTAAAGGACTTGGCCGTAGTGCGATGACGCACTGCGGAATACGTCGGCAGATTTGATTTGTGTCATTATTATTCTCTCTATGGCAATATGTGGAAACTTATTTTGCAGAACTGGACACTACTCTTGGTGTTTACAATCTTCTATGAAGGACTTGGAGGAGGAACCCGCCTTGCAATGCCGAAGACAATTTGCGCGCCGGACTCGTCGTCATTGAAGCCTGGTTCAGGGGCTACTGAGGGAGTCCTGGATTAGGGGGTGTTCGGGTAGCCGGACTATACCTTCAGCCGGACTCCTGGACTATGAAGATACAAGATTGAAGACTTCGTCCTGTGTCCGGATGGGACTTTCCTTGGCCTGGAAGGCAAGCTTGGCGATGCGGATATTCAAGATCTCCTACCATTGTAACCGACTCTGTGTAACCCTAACCCTATCCGGTGTCTATATAAACCAAAGGGTTGTAGTCCGTAGGCAATCAACTCCATACACAACAATCATACCATAGGCTAGCTTCTAGGGTTTAGCCTCCTTGATCTCGTGGTAGATCTACTCTTGTACTACCCATATCATCAATATTAATCAAGAAGGAGTAGGGTATTACCTCCATCGAGAGGGCCCGAACCTGGGTAAAACAAAGTGTTCCCTGCCTCCTGTTACCATCCGGCCTAGACGCACAGTTCGGGACCCCCTACCCGAGATCCGTCAGTTTTGACACCGACAACGAGGAAGAAGAAGGGTTAGGAGACGTAGGATCTTCATCCAACCGCCTGAAATGGTCGAGAGACAGCTGGGAGTTGCATTCTTAATGTGCTCTGGTTCATCATGTGTGGGCACTGCGCAACCAACATTTTATTGTCCAAAATCTGCTTGCTCTTCTTTACCATGTTCCTCTTCCGTTCTTCTTTAATATGTACTCTCTCCGTTCCTAAATACAAGTCTTTGTATAGATTCCACCATGGACTACATATGGATCAAAATGAGTGAATCTACACTCCAAAATGTATCTGGATACATCTGTATGTGATCCATAGTGGAAATCTCTACCAAGACTTATATTTTGGAACGAAGGGAGTATGATAGTAGTACAGTATGTTCCTTGTACTGAAGATGAACAGGGACATTTGCAGTGTAGAGGTCTATACGGTCGGTTGTGATGGACACTTTGAGCCTCTTTGATTCGTAGGATCTTGTAAACATAGGAATAGGATTTGTAGTGGCCTACCCACTTGAATCCTATAAGAATAGCAAGGAAACGCGGGGAGCTGTGTCGCCTTTGAGAGTTACACTAATATTAACAGTACCGCACCTTCACTTGAAGAGAGCTGGTATCCGAAGCCTTTCTAGTCGTACCGGCAATACTAGCACATATATTCCAGCAAGTTCCACTTTGCTGATTTTACTCTGATGCTATATCTACACTATGATCTATGTAGCTGCCTTGTGTCGCACTAGCAGCAGTCCACTCTTAAAGCTAAACACTGCAATGACTTACAAAATTGGCACCAAGGCATTGAGTGCCATTCTGGATGCAATCAAACTCATACGCTCCCCACCTGTTGATTCTTGTTCAGAATATGATCCTAATGACTATTCTAACCTCGAGGAGTCAAAGGCAGATGGCCTGTCCTGTTCACCCATCAAGGTGCATGTTCTAATTTGGCAATGTTTTATTGATTGTGGGTATCTTGCATATGTTGTCTTGCATTTCTTCTACTTTGTTGCACCGCCATCTGCTTAGTTTACTCATCATATATGTCGAGATGCCATGCCCAACCATTATCAATACATATTCCATCTGTCATCATACCATGTTTTTCCACTCAAATGTTGTTCTTGTGCATCAGACATCAAAAAGGAAGAGGGTGATTGCCGAACCTGAAGGAGCACCAACAAAGTCCTTGAAAAACATGGTGGTGCCGAAGAAATCAGACAGCACCCCACTTATATTGGCTGTACAACCAGTGACACAAAACGTAGGACCGACTCCAGCAGACTGTACCCATACTTCACTGGCCACACCACTAGCCCCACCACACAGGACCTGCACTCCAGCAAAAGGTATACCGATTTCATTTGCCATAGCGCCAGCTGTACCACAGAAAAATCCCACTCCAGCAAAAAGTACAGCAAGTCCACCGGCCGAAGACATATCCCAACTATAGAGACGGCCAATTCTTGCAGATTGGAACCCCATTCCATTTATTCCTAGTTTAAAAGACAATGCTTTCAATGTTGTTAGGGACTACGTGCATATATTCCCATCATGGGAAGATTATTGTGAAGAGAAACACCATTTTCACATCTTCCTGTCCAACTTACGTGTAAGTGCTATTATTCATGATTATTATTTTCCTGTTTTTTGCTAATTGAACACATCAATGATTTACATTACATTGTTGTAACTAGGCGAGGGTCAATCTGGATAGTCATGACGAGCAAAGCTTGCTTGTGCTTTTCAAGGAAGCATTGCAGCAGTATCGGTGTTACCTGAGGAAATCACACTTTGATGGCAAGTCTATAAATGAATTTCCGGTGAAGTCTCCTGTGCTAAATTTAGAAGACATTCAATGGAAAAACCTTGTTATGCACTGGTCTCGTTTCCAGGATGAGGTACTGTCTATGAAATCACATGACAATTTGAACTTCTACTTTTCCGCCTGTGCCTTACGGATCTTTTTTGCAGGAAATCTGCTCGAAGAAGAATTCCGGTTTGACAAGAACGACAGGATATCACAAATATGCTGCCCGCTGCTTTTCTCTTGTTAGTACCTGTTGTCTTGTATCACTGTACTTGCATACATACCTGGTTCATTATGTGGCAGCAGTATGCATGATAGCTTGCTTATCAATTGTTCGCTCCAAATTATCTGATCTGTATGAATGGTTACATTAGTGTAGAATATATCCAATGCCAATGTTTTTTTAGCTCTGCATTGTTCTTGTAAGTACATGATGTCCTTTATCAGTGTAAT